>NC_043702.1:35797854-35832695 GCF_006229205.1 Suricata suricatta | reverse complement strand
AATATATATAATACACACACACACACACACACATATATATATATATATATATATATATATATATATATATATATATAAAGTGGTGTCTGGCATATAAAAAGTGCTGTGTAATTGTTATTTTATTATTAGTAATTAGCATTTACTGCTTATAGTAAGCAGTTAAGTGATTTACACACCTCTTTAGTAAGTTTAAAGGTTACCCTGTAAAGTAAGTGGTACTACACCCATTTTATATATAAGAAAACTATCACTTCTCGGCCTTTTTGCTAAGATCAAATGTGTATATAAGAAAACTGAGGCTTGAGTGGTTAAGTAATGTTATGCCCAGATTTTAATATCGCACCAAAAACCAGAGACCGCCAGGGAGACCGAATCACGCATGCAAAAGCAAAGGGCGGGTTTATTACGGGCTTAGGCTGGCAGAGCCTAAGCTCCGGCTCCCAGACCTTACCAACGCAGCAGATCCATGCTGAGAGCCCCGAACAAAGGCGGGGTAAAATACAGTGATCCAATCATTATTATACAACATTGTTGACAGCAGGTTTAACCATTCACATTACCTAGAGTATTTGTTACTTTTGGCGGGACCCAATCACAACATTTAGAGTATTGACCAATCACAGAGTGGGCCCAGGACCCTCACGTAGGGCGTGACTAGTCTTAGCCTCCATCTTTAGGCCTGCCCTTACAAAGGTTAAAGATGTTAGCTGGCCTTTCCTGACTGGGTGTTACAAGGCTGGTCCCTTCTGCCTTGGGCAACGTGTGCCCTTCTATTGTCTCATGGAGTCAGTTTCAGACCTGCTTCCTTATAGTAACACTCCCATTGACATACAGATACTGAGTGAGAGAGCAAGAATCTAAATGTAGAGCCCATGCTGTCAGCCCACTATGCTATATTCTTGGAATATTAAAAGCACCATAATAATGATATATTAGCTCAGTGCTTTCTACATGTTAAGTATTGTACTAAGTGCTTTATATCTATTATCATATAGGGAGCAAGTGTCCTGTCCAGATAAAATGAGAATTCCAATCACTTTCTGCACTGCATTGCTACAGTGCAGAAAGGTACATTGAAAGCATGTAGCTTCCGACCACCAGTTCTCCTTGTTCTGACATTATATTCACCAAGCGACTCTTGTTATCAACTTGGCCTCCCAGGTATAGTTTTCTGGTGGAGACAGAATGGATTAACCAGGAGACAAAACTAGTCCTATATGCCTGGAAGTCACATGTCTTTTTGTAACTGAGTCAGTTAACTTCCTTCATTACCAGTGCATCTCCTATGAGCTTGGGTAGCGTGAATCAGCTCCCTAGGGCCTGATCACTCTGGAGAGACTGGATGTAACTGAACCCTTGGACAGATACCACTGAGATTAGGAAAGTAAAACAAAATGACAAAAATACCAACCCAGAGGGCCTGACCCTGGACCCACCCTGAGAACCCAGCCAGCCTCCTCCTGTTTCTCTTGGACATGGTTACTGTTCACTAGCTTTCAGTCTAGATGTTGCCAGCCTCCACAACTTGAGGTAGAGAAAGTGTCAGAGTTGTGCCTCCAGCAAGAGCTTTGCCAAGGCCATAATCCTATTCATATTACTTCCTCCGCCCAGTCCTCTACACCCTCAACCCTATCTCTCAGATGTTCAGTCTGTCCTTTATCACCTAAGCCATTAGAGCTAAAGTCCCGGAATCTTCTTCCTTTGAATAACAAACCTGGGATGATTTGGGATTGAGAGGTTAAGTCTTTATAGGTCAATTCCTCAGGCTTCACTGAGAAGAAAGGAGCCTGACAGGCAATATTGAAGCAGCTTCAAGTCACTAATCCTGAGAAGTGAGCTTTCAAAGAGTTTTAAGTAAAGCTTTTAATTCTGGTAAGTCTAAGGAAAATATTTTCTGGTAATACATACAAAATAACAAGGTTTGAGACTGTGAGTTCCTGTCTATTTTATCTTAAAATTAATTACCTAAGAGTTAGACTATAGCAAGTTGGACATGAGTTTAAAAATCTTCAATGAATATAATTTTTAAACATTAGATTATCTTCTTTAGGACTAGATTTTCTTACCTAACGATGGGGTTGAATTTTATGATAGCTAGAGTCCTAGGTCTTCACATTTTATGTATTATTTTCAATCTTCTTCTGTGCTTAAGTACATTACATTGCTTAAACACACTGATGCTTTTGTCACTAAACTTATCAATGGTGTAAATCCCTCTATTTATATACCCTCTCTTTTATGTCTCACTCCTCCCCTTTGTTTTGTTTTTTACCTTTGACACTGTGAAACCCTAATTACACTCCATTTCTATTCTTACTTCACAGTTTCTCACTGCAATCTCTCCCACTGCTGTATTTCCCCTTCCTGATTGCTCTTTTCAAATAAAACGATCTATTCTTACCATCTTGTTGGGAATTTTTGTTTTCCAAAGTTTTTTTTTATTATGCTAAAACACCTAGAACATAAATTTTGCCATGTTAACCATTTTTAAGTAAACAGTTCAGTGGTATTAAATGCATTGATAGTGTTGTGCACCCGTCACCAGCATCTGTCCTGACTTCTCAACTTGTAAAACTAAAACTCAGGATCTATTAAACAATAACTCCTCATTCCCTTTCCCTTCCCAGCCCCTGACAACCACTATTTGATTTTATGTTTCTATGATTTTTGACTACTCTAAATGCCTCATATAAGTGTAATCATACAGTATTTGCCTTTTTGTAACTGGCTTATTTCCACTTTGCATAGTGTCCTTAAGGTTGACCCATGCTGTAATAAATGTGAGAAATTCCTTCTTTTATACAGCTAAATAATATTCTAATTATATATTTTGTGTGTGTGTTTTACATTTATTTATATATTTATTTTTATTTGTTTTATTTTTATTTTCATTCCAGTATAGTTCACACCCAGTGTTATAATAGTTTCAGGTATACAATATAATGACTCAACAATTCTATACATTACTCAAAGCTCATCAAGATAAGTGTACTCTTTAATCCCCTTTATCTATTTCATCCATCTCCCCCACCGACCTTTCCTCCTCATCAGTTTGCTCTCTGTAGTTGAGTTTGTTCTTTGGTTTGTCTCTTTTTTTTCTTTGTTCATTTGTTTTGTTTCTTAAATTCCACATACGAGTGAAATCATATGGAATTTGTCTTTCCCTGAATGACTTTCTTTGTTTAGCATTATCCTTTTTGATGGCTGAGGAATATACCATTCTATGTTTGTACCATATCTTCTTTATTTATGACCACTTGTGCTGCTGCCGCATCTTGTTATTGTAAATAATGCTGCAATAAACATAGGAGTGCATGTATCTTTGCAAATTAGTAGTTTTCATTTTCCTTGGGTAAGTGCCCAGAAGTGGAATTACTGGATTATATGATAGTTCTATTTTTAATTTGGGGGGGAAATTCCATACTGTTTTTCACGGTGACTGTATCAGTTTGCATGCCCATCAACAGTGTACAAGGGTTTCTTTTTCTACACATCCTTGTCAAACTTGTTTCCTGTGTTTTTGATTTTAGCCATTCTGACCAGTGTGAGGTGGTATCTCATTATGGTTTTGATTTGTATTTCCCTGATGATCAGTGATGTTGAGTATCTTTTCATGTCTCTGTTGGCTATTTGTATCTTCTTTGGAGAAATGTCTGCTTATGTCTTGTGCCCATTTTTAAAAAATTTTTTTTATGTCTTTATTTATTTTTGAGAGACAGAGAGAGACAGCATGAGCAGGGGAGGGTCAGAGAGAGAGGGAGACACAGAATCTGAAGCAGGCTCCAGGCTCTGAACGAGCTGTCAGCACAGAGCCTGATGCAGGGCTCAAACCCACAAACCGTGAGATCATGACCTGAGCCGAAGCCGGATGCTTAACCGACTGAGCCACCCAGGCGCCCCTTCTGCCCATTTTTTAACTGGATTATTTGTTTTTTGTGTGTGTGTTGAGTTGTGTAAGTTCTTTATGTATTTTGGATAATAACCTTTTATTGGCTGTAACCTTTTATTGGCTGTATCATTTGTAAACGTCTTCTACCTTTCAGCAGGTTGTCTTTAGTTTTGTTCATTGTTTCCTTTGCTGTGCAAAAGCTTTTTGATGTAGTTCTACTAGTTTATTTTTGCTTTTGTTTCCCTTGCCTCAAGAGATATACCTAGCAAAAATGTTGTAATGGCCAATGTCAGAGAAATTATTGCCTGTTCAAGGATTTTTATGGTTTCAGATCTCACATATAGGTCCTTATTCCATTTTTGTTATTTTGTTATTTTTCTGTGTGGTATAAGAAAGTGATCCAGTTTCATTCCTTTGCACATAGCTGTCCCAACACCATTTGCTGAAACCATAGTTTCCCAACACCATTTGCTGAAGAAACTGTCTTTTTCCCACTGCACATTCTTGCCTCCTCTGTTGAAGATTAATTGAACATATAATTGTGGGTTTATTTCTGGGCTCTCTTTTCTGTTCCATTGATCTGTGTCTGTTTTTGTGCCAGTACCACACTGTTTAGATTACTGCAGATTTATAGTAGATCTTGGAATCTGGAATTGTGATACCTCCAGTTTTGTTTTTCTTTTGCAATTGCTTTGACTATTTGGGGTCTTTTGTAGTTCTGTACAAATTTTAGGATTATGTGTTTTAGTTCTGTGAAAATTGCTGCTGGTATTTTCACAAAGATTGCATTAAATCTGTAGATTGCATTGGATACTGTGAACATTTTAACAATATTTGTTCTTCCAATCCATGAGCATGGACTATCTTTCCATTAGTGTGGTCTTCAATTTCTTTCATCAGTGTTTTATAGTTTTGAGAGTATAGGTCTTTCACCTCCTTAAGTTTATTCCTAGATATTTAATTCTTTTTGATGCAATTGTAAATGGGATTTTTCTTAATTTCTCTTTCTGCTACTTCATATTACTTTATAGAAATGCAATGAATTTCTATATATTGATGTTTTACCCCCTGATCTTACTGAATTTTAACAATTTTAGTAGTTTTTTTTGTGGAATCTTAAGGGTTTTCTGTATATAGTATGATGTCATCTATAAACAGTAAAATTTTACTTCTTCCTTAACAATTTGGATTCCTTTTATTTCTTTTTCTTGTCTGATTCTTATGACTAGGATGTCTAGTACTATGTTGAATACAAGGGGTGAGAATGGACCTCTTTGTCATCTTTCTTGATCTTAGGGGAAAAGCTTTCAGTTTTTCACCATTTGGTATGATGTTAGCTTTGGGTATTTCATATATGGCCTTTACTATGTTGAGGTATATTCCTTCTAAGCCTACTTATTGAGGGTTTTTACCACGAATGGATAGTCTACTTTGTCGGATGCTTTTTATGCATTTACTGAAATGATCATATGGTTTTTATCCTCTCTCTTATTGATGTGATGTATCATGTTGAATGATTTTGAATATTGAACCACTCTGTATCTCAGGAGTAAATCCCACTTGATTGTGGTGAATGATTATTTTAAAGTGTTGTTGGATTTGGTTTGCTAATATTTTGCTGAGGATTTTTGTTTCTATGTTCATGGGAGAGACTGGCCTGTCTTTTTTTTTTTTTTTTTTTTTGGTAGTGGTTTTAGCTGACTTTGGTCTCAGGATAATGCTGGCTTCATAGAATAAATTTGGAAGCTTACTTTCCTCTTCTATTTTTGGAATAGTTTGAAAAGAATAGGTATCAATTCTCTTTAAATGTTTCATAGAATTCACCTGTGAAGCCATCTGGTTCTGGTCTTTTGTTATTTGGAAGTTTTTTGATTACTGCTTCTAGTCATAAGTTTGTTCAAATTTTCCATTTCTTCCTGACTCAGTTTTGGAAGGTTAGATGTTTCTGGGAATTTATTCATTTATTTCTAGGTTGTTCAACTTGTTGACATATAATTTCTTATAATGTTCTCTTATAATTCTTGTATTTCTGTTATATTTCTGTTGGTTGTTATTTCTCCTGTTTCATTTATGATTTTGAGTCCTCTCTCTCACTCTCCTTTTTAAAAATTTTTTTGATGAGTCTGGCTAAAGATTTATCAATTTTGTTGATCTCTTAAAAGAACCAGCTCCTGGTTTCATCAATCTAGTCTATTGTTGTTTTAAGGTTCTTTTTAGAGAAAGAGAGATACAGCTGGAGAAAGGCAGAGAGAGAGAGAGAGAGAGAGGGAGAGAGAGAGAGAGAGAGAGAGAGAGAGAGAGAGAGAGAGAGAGAGAGAGAGAGAGAAAATACCAAGCAGGCTCCATGCTGAAAGTGCAGAGCCCAACGTGGGGCTTGAACCCACAAACCATGAGATCATGACCTGAGTCAAAATCAAGAGTCGGATTCTCAAATGACTGAGCTATTCAGACACCCCTGTTTTAAGCTTCTATTTCATTTATTTCTTTTCTAATCTGTATTTTTTTTTCCTTCTACTGGTTTATGGTTTGGCTTATTCTTTTTCTAGCTTCTTTAGGTGTAAGGTTAGGTTGTTTATTTGAGATTTTTCTTCTTCTTGAGGTAGGCTTGTATTGCTATAAACTTTCCTCTTAGAATCACTTTTGCTGCATCCTAAAGATTTTGGACCATAGTGTATTCATTTTCATTTGTCTCTGTGTAATTTTTGATTTCCTCTTTTATTTCTCTCTTGACCCATTCATTGTTTAGTAGCATATTATTTAACCTCCATGTATTTGTGCTCTTCCAGATTGTATCCTTGTGGGTGATTTCTAGTTTCATAGCATATGGTGAAGAAAGATGCATGGTATGACCTCAATCTTTTTTAATTTGTTGAGTCTTACTTTGCGACCTAATATTTGATCTATTCTTAAGAATTTCCCATGTGCACTTGAAAAGAATGCATATTTTGCTCTTTTAGGATGGAATGTTCTGAATACACCTGCTAGGTCCATTTTGTCCAATGTGTCATTCAAAGTCCCTGTTTCCTTGTTGATTTTTCGTTTGGATGATCTATCCATTGATATAAGTGGGATGTTAAAATCCCCTATTTTTGTATTAGTATTATTGTATTACTATACAGTGGTTCCCTTATGTTTATTATTAACTGCTTTATGTATTTGAGTGCTTTCATATTGGGTGCATAAATATTTATGGTTGTTACGTCTTGTTTGATTGTTCTTTTTATGATTATAGAGTGTCCTTCTTTGTCTCTTGTTACATCCTTTGCTTTAAAGTCTATTTTGTCCAATATAAGTATTGCTACCCCAAGTTTCTCTCACTCTACTTATATGATAAATGCTTTTCCATCCCTTCACTTTCAACCTGCATGTATCTAAAGAGAACTCAAATGTGTCTCTTGTAGGCAGCATATAGATGGGTCTTGCTTTTTATCAATTCTGCCACCATTTGTCTTTTTATTGGAGCATTTAGTCCATTTGCATTCAAAGCAATTATTGATAGGCGTGTACTTATTGCCATTTTGTTACTTGTTTTATGGTTATTTTTGTAGTTCTCTGTTCCTTTCTTTTCTTGCTCTCTTCTCTCACAATTAGTTGGCTTTCTCTAGTGATATATTGGATTCCTTTCTTTAATTTTTGTATATCTATTATTGAATTTTGATTTGTGGTTACCATAACATCTTATGCATATAACAGCATATATTAAGTTTATGGTTGCTTAAGTTTGAGCCCATTTTTTTACTCTTCTCACATTTTAGAATATGGTGTCATACTTTACATCCTTTTATTTTGTGAGACCCTTGACTTATTTTTATAGATATACTTAATTTTACTGTTCTTGTACTTTCTACATTTCTTACTCCTGCTTATGGTCTTTCCTTTCCACTCAAAGAATCTCTTTAATATTTCTTGTTGGTCTGGTTTAGTTTTCATTAATTCCTTTAACTTTTGTTTGTTTGGGAAACTCTTTATCTCTGCTTCAATTCTGAATGAAGGCCCTGCTGGATAGAGTATCATTGGCTGCAGGTTCATTTCTTTCAGCACTTTGAATATATCATGCCACTCCCTTCTGGCCTGCAAGGTATCTGCTAAAAAATCAACTTACAATAATGAGATTTCCCTTGAATGTAAATGTTTTTGTTTCTGTTTCTCTTGCTATTAAAAAAAACTTTTAATGTTTATTTTTGAGAGAAAGAGAAAGAGAGAGACAGAGGGTAAGCAAGAAGGAGCAGAGAGAGGGGGAGACACAGAATCTGAAGTAAGATCCAGGTTCTGAGCCATCAGTACAGAGCCTGATGCAGGACTTCAACTCATGAACCAGGAGATCATGACCTGAACCAAAGTTGGACACAACTGACTGAGCCACCCAGTTTGCCTCTTTTCCTATTTTTGAAATTCTCTATCATCCTTTCTTTTTTTCTTTTTCTTTTCTTTCTTTTTTTTTTTTTTGGCATTTTAATTACTGTATGTCTTGTGTGGATCTCCTTGGGTTGATTTTGTTGGGGGCTGCTGTGCCCCTTGGATCTGGATTTCTGTTTTTATTCCTAGATCTGGGAAGTTTTCAGCAGTCATCTTTTTTTCCAACTAAACTTTCTGCCCTCTTTTCTCTCTTTGCTTTCTGGGATCCCTATAATGCAAATGTTCTTAAGCTTGAGGGTATTGCTGAGTTACCTAAGTTTATTGCCATTTCGCATTATTATTTTTTCTTTCATCTTTTCATCTTGATTGCTTTCCAGTTCTCTGTGTTTTAGTTTACTGATCTGTTCTGCCTCCTCTCACCTACTATTTATTCCATCTAGTGTATTTTTAATTTCAATTATTGGGTTCTTCATCTCTAATTGTGATTTTTTTAATGCTTTCTATCTCTTTGTTGGGGGTCGCATTGAGATCCCCCACTCTTTTTTCAAGTCCAATGAGTATCCTTACAATCATTACTTTAAGTTCTCTATCAGGCTATTGTCTGCATTTTGCTTAAGTCTCTACTGTGATTTTGGTGTGTTCTTTCATTTGGGACATACTCCTCTGCCTTCTCATTTTGTCTAACTCTCTATGTCTGTTTCTTTGTGTTAAGAAAGTCAGTTACATCTTCTGCTTTTAAAAGTAGTGGCCCTATGAAGAAGAAATCTTTCAGTGCCCTGCAGTGTCCCCTGTTCTCCAGAACCAGGCACTTCAGGGCTGTCTTCTGTGTGTGTTGTGTGTGCCCTGCAATTGCTCTCTTTGTTATAGGCAGGATTTTGTCCTTGTGTTGTCAGTGGGCCAGGCTGGGGGTGCTTTGGGCTTGAGCAGAGTCAGATAAGGCACTTTCCAGAGATGCAGTAGTGCTTTCCCTGTGTTGTACCTGAGAATCTTTTGTTGGTAGGTAACACCTGCAGTCAGACCAGATGTCCGCCACCAGTCCACTGCTGAAGCTGAAGTCTGACTGGTGAGTGTGGTCAACTTCTCCTTTCCCTGGGACAGGTGTCACATTAGAGTGGTGCTGGCACCTGTCAGGGTTGTTTGTACACTGCCAGGCTTGTGTCATTGTTTTGGATGGGTTCAGGCCAAAAGCAAATTAGAGGGGATGGAACTGCAGAGGCACACAGGTGCTGGGCAGCAGTGTTAACAAGGTTTGTGCTGGTGTGCTGTGGGAGGAGACCTGGAGCAAAAGCCTGGCTGGAGGAGGTGTGTCTGCAGCGGAATGCAGGACAGGGTGCACTGTTATCAAGTTAGGTAGGGAATGTTGCCTCCATGGAGAGCTGGGGAGGAAATTGGCCAGCTCCTTTACTCCTGGAGAAATTTCCCAACACCCCTGCTCTTCTACCACACATTCTGAAATTAGTAAACTAATCTCCCTCCTATATACCCCAGGCATTTTTCAAAGTGCTGCTTTTATGCTGTATTTCTGTGGGACTGTTTATTGTGCCATCTCTTTAAGGGCAGGTACTCAGATGACTCTTGCCTTCCCCGCTCTCCTATGATCCTCCTAATTTTTAAAGTTCCAGGTTTAAGTTCCACTGATTGTAAGAACTTGTGAAATTCGGCCCCTCTGGTTTTCAAAGGCAAATGTTATTCATCATCTTGTGTGGGATTCCCTGTGTGAGTCTGTTCCTCTTTCTTCTCTGTGCCTGTGGCTTCCTTCCCTCCTGCAGACAGTCCAGGGGATCTGTTTAGCTCCTGACAACATCTCTGCCCTTCCTACCCTCTTTGATGCAGCTTCTTCTCTATATTTAGCTCTGGAGAGTTTGTTCTGCCAGCCTTCAAGTCTTTTTCTGATTATTTACACTGGTGTGAATGTTATCTAGTTGTATCCATGGGAGAAAGTGAGCTTAGGGTCTCCTACTCTGCTGTCTTTCCTGAAAGTCCTATAAATACTATATCTTGCTTATCCATTCATCTGTTGATAGATGCTTATACACATTCATATTTTAACTTTTCTGAATAATATTGCTATAAACATGGATGTACAAATATCTCTTTGAGGTCTTGATTTCAATTTTTTTGAGTATATACCCAGAAGTGGAATTGTTGGGTCATATGGTAAGTCTATGCTTAATATTTTTGAGGAATCATCATACTGTTTTCCACATTGGCTGTACCATTTTACACTCCCACCAGAAATGCACAAGAGTTCCAATTTATACACATCTTTGCTGATGCTTATTTTATTTCTTTATTTCTTCTCTTCTTTTCATTCCTTTTCTTCTTCCCTCCCCCTCTCATCCCTCAGACTTCCCCTTCCCCTCCCTACCCCTTCCCTTCTTCTCCTTCTCCTACTTTTTCTTCTTCTTTTTCCTCTTCCTCTTCCTCCTCCTCCTCTCCTTTTTCTTCTTTTTCTCCTTCCTCTCCTCATAGCCATTCTATAAGTGTGAGGTTGTATCTTGTGTTTTTTGGGGTTTTTCTTTTGGTTTGTATTTTTCTAATGATTAATGGTGTTGAACATTTTTTTCATGTGCTTATTGGTCATCTCTGTATCTTCTTTGGAGCAATATCTATTCAAGTCCTTTGCCCATTCTTGAGTTGGATTGTTGCTTTTTCCTTTCTTTTTGTTGAGTTTTAGAAATTATATATTTGGGATATTAATCCTTTATCCCATATATGATTTATGAATATTTTATCTCATTCTGTGGGTTGCTTTTTACTTTTATGTTATTATCTTTTGGTGCACAAAGTTAAAAATTTTCATGAAGTGTATTTTGGCTCAGGTCGTGATCTTACGGTTCTTGGGATCAAGTCCTGCGTTGGACCCCACGCTGACTGCATGGGATTGGGGTTCTCTCTCTCTCTGTCCCTCAACTTCTCCCTCTCACTCTCCAAATAAACAGAAAACTTTGTAAAAATATTTCATGAAATCTAGTTTATCTATTATTTCTTTCATTGTCTGTGCCTGTGATGTCATATCCAAGAAATCATTACTGAATTCAACATTTTCAAACTTTGCTCTATGTTTTTTTCCCAACACTTTTATAGTTTTAGGTCTTACATTCATGTTTTTTTATCACTTTAATTTAATTTTTTATATGGTGCTATGTAGCTGTCCAACTTAATTCTTTTGCATGTGCATATGCAGTTTCTCCAACACTGTTTGCAGCAAAAACTATCCTTTTCCCACTGGATGGCCTTGTCAAAAATCATTTGATCATATATGTGAGAGTTTATTTCTGGGCTGTCTATTCTATTTTATTGGTCTATATGTCTAAGTTTATGCCTGTATTACACTGTTTTGATTACTGTAGATTTGCAGTAAGTTTTAAAATCAGGAAGTTTGAGTCTTCCAGCTTTGTTCTTCCCTTTCAAGATTATTTTGGCTATTAAGGGTCTCTTGGGATTCCATGTGAATTTTAGGATGTTTTTCTATTTGTGTAGAAACATCATTGGGATTTTGATAGGGATTGCTTTGAATAGGTAGATTGCTTTTGGTAGTACTGACATCTTAACCATATTGTCTTCCTGTTGGGAAGCAAACAGAAAGATGCAAACAGAATGATGTTGTTCTTGCTTTCATTTTGCAAGACTGCCCTCCAGTGAAAATACTCAAAAAACATGATAGAGGGTCTGATAATTAAATTCAGTGTATAATTCATGGAATTCCACTCTGGAAATATGTGGTATAGCTGTTAAACTCTATAAGTAAAGTGCTCTATAGTAAAAAGTGAATTGTATAGCAAGGACCACATAAATAATTACTATCTTAAGAGATATCTGTCTGCTTATTCATCTGTCTAGCTAGCTACCAGCTGAGCTCAAAATTGTACCTAACAACATAAAGAATTTCTTGTATTGTTAGGTTAAGTGTGCCTAATCACTAATGAAAGGAATATTATGTATTGGCCAAGTCTATATCTTCTTTAGGCTATATTAATTTAAAATTTTTTCATTTTATTTTTTAGGTTTTTTTGCCAATTAAATTTTTAAAAATAATGTTTGAATGCTGGCAAACGATTATGATCTTTGTCATGCTGGAAATATTCGGTGACTGTAGTTGAGAAGGGCAGAATAGTGATGGTGCCAACATTGAATGTCTGATTCTAGTGGTAGCTGGTCTAGTGTCACCTAAGCCTAGCAAGCCACAGACTCACCTGTAATCTCAACCAGATGCCTTACACTGCATGCCATTTATCACCAGGAAGAAGGTGGCAGATGAGAGAGAATGAATAGATTCATCCTAAAAGCAACTCTAATTATGTATCAATACCAGTATTATACATAAAAGAAAATATTATTAGGCCTTATGAAGTGAAGAGTATACATTTAGAAGGCATAGCATCTATTCCTGGGATTTCGTAGGCTAACTTTTATATATTTATACTCAGATTAGGTATTTGAAAGGTATTTCAGGCACGTTTTTAGAACCTTGCTGTTGTTCGGCTTATTAGGGCAGAATGAAGGCCTTCTTATTGCTGATTTAATTTTTTTCCACTTTAAAATTTTATAAATAAGAAAGTGCAAAGCATAAAAGAGTCTTCTAATCCATAAATGAGCAAAATAATTTTTTGTTTGTTTTGGTTCGGTAAGACCATATTTTTCCATTCAGTGCCCTTACTGGGTATGAAGCTTTGTACCTAAGAATGTACTGGTGAAGAAAAACATGGTCCCCTGGTCTCATGGAGCTGAGAGTCTGGTGAGAGAGGCAGCCGTTAATAGTCACACACTGCATATTAAATTTTTTACTGGGAAAAGTGCCACAAAGGAAAAGTTACATCACATTATGAGAATGTGTTATGGGATTTGACCTAACAGTAGAGGTCAGGGAAGCCTTCCATGAGGAAGTACCATTTGAGCAGAAAGTAAATATCTTTAGCTTTTCATTGATTCCAAAATTCTGCCTTGTATCGTGATTCTTGAGTATGGTTGCCAAAACAAATTGAAAATAATGGTGAAAATAAAACAAATTAAAATAAAGATATGCCACATCTTCTCAACTTGGTCTTGGGAGTTCTAAAATGTCTGCCTCACTCATTTAACTTACCACTCATTAGCATCATACCTAATTAGTTATTATGTCAAATCTGGTCGTGAGTCATATTGTCAATTTTAAGTGAATTTAATCACTCATCTTCTAAAATAATAATCTGCAGCAACATTCTATGTTCATGTGTATCCATAAAATTTATTTGACAGCTTGTAGTTGCAGAGGAGGATGTTGAAAGGTTGGTTTTTGAGACTTTTCTGTTATTTAGAGCTGAACACCAGAGAGAAAATTATATAGTATACAATATTTGCTGTATTAGAAAAAGCAGTATTTTTTTTAAAGGAGTCTAATTCATATGATAATAAAAAAAAAGTCACAAATGTAAACCATGATTTCAAACAGCTCTTGTTCAACAATATAGGACAGTTCAGATAGAATACTGAAGCTTCTTAGCAATAAGCAGGCTGGTTACATGGTGTCCAAATTTCTGCCTTGGGTGGCTGCATCCCAGCTGTGCTGCCTAGGAGTTTAGCAGAGATAAAAGCTAGGCTGTTGACATGATTATGGAAGCACAGACCACTTTACTTGATCTCCAGTGGAACTAAATTTAGTGTCTCTCAGAGGTACATTTTTTTTCCAGATGAAAGCTGCATTTTATAATGATTTTCAATAATTCAAAAGTGGCAGGATCCTAATGAATAGATGCATCATAGACCAGAGGGCTTGGTTCCGGCCTGTGAGGTTATGGAAGGTGTTACTTTTCTCACAGGCAAACTTTCTTTGGAGAAAATTTGTTTCTTACACACAGTCTTTGTCGAGGAGGAGTTTTAGCTAAGGTGAATTTGATGTCTACAATGATACAAGTTGGGGAAAAACATTGATAACAAAAGTGTTTCATTCTAGTTTCTTTTTTAATTTATTTTAATGCTTATTCATTTTTGAGAGAGAGAGACAAAGTTTAAGTGGGGGAGGAGCAGAGAGAGGGAGACACAGAATTCAAAGCAGGCTCAGGGTTCTGGGCTGTCAGCACAGAGCCCAATGTGGGGCGTGATCCCATGAACCGTGAGATCATGACCTGAGCCGAAGTCGGCCGCTCACCTGACTGAGCCCCCCAGGCTCCCCCATCTAGTTTTTATAGCCCTTTCAGGTTTTTCAGACTCAAGTTCTTCTTTTTTCCATGTTACTCTAGGGAGAAGATGGGATAGATACATCTAATATAATTTTCTTATTCTTAATTCACATCAGAGCAACATGAGCTTACTTCTTTGAATGTATATGCAAGTGTGGTGTATAAATTGTCAAGTAAAAACAAATCCAGATTTAGGCACAGAGAGATTTTATTTGAAAGGATTATTGCAGTAAGAGAAAGGGGACCATTGCAAATAAATAGGGAATATTCCTTCCATAAAATCTGTAAACTTTTCAAAGATCAGGCAAAAAGGATTTTTTTCTTTCTTTTTTTTTTTATTTTCTTTTTTTTTTTTTTTTTTTTTTTTTAGTAGGAAGGGCAAACAAGGCTAGAAAGAACTGGGTACGGGGAGTGAGTGGCTGGATATGTGATCCTAAGAGCCCATGGCTCAGGCTACGGGAGGGGTAAAATTCAGAGCCTGAAGGACATAGAGAAGCCAAGTCAGGGAGGCAAGTATTTTGTCCAGTTTGGTTAGGGGGAACAATCATTTTTGAAAGGGAATCTGGAGGATCTGTGTCTGGCCTTAGGATAAGTAAACAAGGAGGGCACCTATACCTATCGACTCATATGGGGAACGGTAGTTTTTCTGCAGTAAACCACTTCCTGGAACAAACACTAAAGGGTGGGAGATTTCTTAATGTCCCTGTTTTCCAGGAGCACCAGACTCAGCTGAAGTTTAACTGTGTCAATATACACACCTACATATGTAAATACGTACATCAAAATGTTATATGTGTTTGCGTACATAAAAATATCTATACTTATATCTCTAGATACACACATGTATGTACATATCTGTAAATGTAAACATGTAACGAACAATTTAGGTTAAGAATGATGAAATTAAGTGTTACTTTTTAAAAGCCGTATTGAAAAGCCCATGATGGGCAGCAAGAAAATTTCTGTCAATCCAGAGATGGTTATCTTCCAATTTAATTAGACGTCTCTTATTGCCAGTAGATCCAGTGTGCTCAAATCACATTATGTAGGAGATTACATACCCATAGTAACAGACCAGCAGGGAGGGGGCCAGTGGTGAGGGGAACCTGTTTTTCCTTCTTGTGTAGGACTTCTTGTTAAGCACTTTTGTATTGTTGACTACTCCCCATATATTTGTGATACTTTAAGCATTTATAATAAATGAAAGCACCTATTTACCAAAGCAGAATAATTAGGAACCGCATTTTCCTTTTAAAGAAAAATTCATGGCTTTATGCAAAGATTAATTATGGAGTTTTTGAAAAAGAAATCCCTTTGGATGTTTAAAAGTAAGTTTAGTTTCATAAAAAAATACATATAACTGGAAAATTATTTGAATAAGTCAAGAAACATCATTATCATCATCACGATCATCATAAATTATTTTAATGCTTTGAAATAAAGTAACTTTGGGAAGGAGAAGACTTAGAACTAAGTCTCAGACTTTTGCATTATCAGGTGATTTTATGGAAAGGTTATCAAATCATTAGGTAGAAGCCACTTGCTTTCAGAGGCAACCAAGAACATAGATTTCTTTCTGGCTGAAGAGAATCCTTTGGTATGCAGCAAGATATACTAACCTCTTATGATTTGGTCTGTAAATCTGCCAGGACAAAGCAATGTGTTCTAAAAATAGCCAAACTCTGAGGATTTATTTTAAAATACTGTTCTCGATGGACCTTTGAGTCAATGGACTCAGAGATGAAAAGTTCTTAAAATGCTTTACAGTGTATTCCAGGATAAAAAGATTGCAATCCATATCTTTCAGAGGTAGTAGCGCTTCATCATCTAGAATATTCTAGATTTCCCAGCTACTAAGTAGCTGGCATTATGGAACAAATAGAATAAAATTGATTTGTGGACCCTGTTCCCTGAGAGACATTAATCTCTTGGGCTAACAAGAACTCCCTGGTCAATTACTGATAAATTTAGTTTCAGTGAGCTGAGCCTTTTTTCTTAAACATGCATTAAGAGATGTATTTCTCATATACCCTTAAAATATGCTAGATACCCAAAAATTCTGGGCTGGGTTTCAACACTTAATTCTGACTGCCTTGGGTCAGAAACGTGGGTTTGTCTCACTGTAATTTTCTGTTTCTCCAGATTTAATTGACCTTCACATTTTTTAAGGCAAATATATATATGTATATATATATATATTTAAAATAAGGCAAATATAAATAGGCAAATATATATATTAAGACAAATACATATGTATTAAGGAAATATACATAATAAAATAAATACATATATAAATATAGAGAGAGGGAAGGTTGAATGTTTTAGAGAATTACTTGTGTTCATTATTATACATTATTGTATATGATGGTACATTATTATATCAGTAGTTTATTCATTCACACTGCACAGATGAGTACAATTTGAGCATCCGATAGAATAGTCATATTGACACTTGAGAGCTATAGACAGTTTATTTGCTGGTGAAATCATGGCTGGTTGCACACCACTTCCTCCCCTTTACCTTCCAGATGGCTCTTACTATACATAGTGCAGGAAGCAGCTTTTTTGTTTATTGTGGATTTAATATCAACCAAGAAACTGATATCCGAGGCTCCTAGAAATGAAGCTGGCATGTAAATGCTTATGTATGAAAAGTGTGCTTTAATAATAACTAT
Source organism: Suricata suricatta (assembly GCF_006229205.1). NCBI lineage: Eukaryota > Metazoa > Chordata > Mammalia > Carnivora > Herpestidae > Suricata > Suricata suricatta. The sequence goes on along the minus strand of NC_043702.1, from coordinate 35,815,617 downwards.
GTCCTAATGTTAAATATGTATAAATGAGACTAAAGATTCTTAACAATGTATATTGTGTATTCTCTGAGTCAGCCCACAGAGTCTTTTCATGCAATCTGAAATCAGAGAGGGAAAAAAGCCAGCAACTTCCTTCCTGTTCTCTTTTATCTATAATACATTTTGGCCTGGGAGAGGAAGAATGTCATTGAAAGGAACAATTATATGTATATATAGTGTGTGCTTGTGTGGTATGTTATAACACAGCCCCGGTTCTTATATTAAACAATTCTTTTATTAACTCTACTCATTCAGAGTTTTGCAATGATGCCTGAAGATATAATACCAACATTGAAAAGGTGACACCTTCCTCTGAATTTTTTGTTATTAAAACTATTCTTAGTTGTTCTTGTGAAAATCATAAAACTGTACAACAATATAATGATTATAAGCACTGCCAGGATAGAAGTTCCATTTCCGAATTCTGGAAAGTACTGTCTCAGGTACTAAATTGCAGTTGTGTCACTCAGACTATGGCATTTCTGTGATCCTTCACTTAATAACTACCAACTTATAGATTATTGGGTTTGTCTCAGAAAGTATAATTTTGTCCTAAAACTTCCTCTCCGGTCAGAAGGAGAGGGAGCAAATAGTGGAGTAACTACCAGTGTCCTTTTTCTTTAAATAACTGCTCCTGGGAAGGTCATTTCCTGTGGTTCCTTTGTCAAGGATACCCAGGAAGAGTTTTCACAGGAGACCTTGAACTACAGCTGAACTTGATAATTAATTACATGAGATTTTATAAACTTCATTGAAGTTAAACATCAATACACCAAAATTATCTCCCTGGAGCTTTTGATTAGACATTTCTACACCAGTGCTATTTCTCCTTTTTGCAACACAGAGTTGAACAGTCTGATCCCTGAATTGGGCAGAGCTGCCATATCCTACCATGTGAGCTGTGCACTACACAGCTCTTGAAAGTACTATTTCTTTTGTGTCTGTGCCCTCTGAATTTGTCATATAGCCTCTATGAAGTGGTCAGTCCAAGTGTTTTTCTATCTCTTACCTTCTATTTTCCATGAAGAGTTTGGGGGTGTCTTTAAGTATTTATTACTTATGTTAATTACAATCATTGTCTGCCACAGTGATTTTCCCTGCTGAGTTTTACACTTAAGAGAAGGCTTGAGTAATTTCAAAAGGATCGATGTGTAGTTCTGTGTCTCCTTGTGAACCCATCATTTTTTTGTATAGTGGAGCACAGTAGAGAAGCTTAACAATCCAGAGTGTTCTGGATATCAGAAGAGGAAATTTTCATTTGTAGCTTAGCTACATCTTGGTTAGATCTTTCTTTAAACATTTTTATTATTTTGTTTCATAATTTTTTTTTTGAGGGAAAGAAAGAGAGAGAGCACAAGCGGGAGAGGGGCAGATAGAGAAGGAGACACAGAATCCCAAACAGGCTCAGGCTCTCAGCACAGAGCTGGACATGGCACTCAAACTCACAAACTGTGAGACCTGAGCCAAAGTTGGACATTTAACCAACTGAGCACCAAGACACCCCAATCTTAGATCTTAATTTTGACTGGTTTTAACAATCAAACTTAGTTGATTCAGTTTGTTAATTCCAGATGATGGAAAGAGAAGGCGTTGGGAAAACAAGAATCCAATACACTTTTCAATTCGAATACAAGCTTCTTGTGAAAGAAAATTTAATTAAGACTTTATAATCTTCGGAGATGCCTGGGTGGCTCAGTTGGTTGAGTGACTGACTTGGGCTCAGGTCATGATCTCTCGGTTTGCAGGTTCAGGCCCTGCATCGGGCTCTGTGCTGACAGCTTGCTCAGAGCCTGGAGCTTGCTTCACATTCTGTGTCTTTTTCTCTCTCTCCGCCTTTCCCATTTGTTCTCTGTCTCTCAATAATAAATAAATGTTAAAAAAAATAGATTTTTTAATCTTCAGAAAATATATGCTTAGGAAAGAAAAATTTAAGAGGATTGAAAAACAAATGAATAAACAAATCTTCTTAATAGCCCAAGTAGAGTTGAGTGAGAGAAATGTTTTGATGTTTGTCTGTCGGCTTTAGGAAGTAATTCCAAGTTTTGGGCCTGGATAGGTAATCTTCTGTGATGGGTCTTTTGCTTAGCTCTGTACCTTCACATCTCCGCACCCACGAAACTGTGGTTCCTGGCCCACATCGGGCAGTTTCTGGATTCCGTGCCTTCACACATGCTGTTCCTGCTGACTGTAAGGTTCTTTCCCTCTGCAGTCACCTAATGAGCCCCTCCTCCTCACTCAAATCCAGCATATGTTATCTATTACCTTTCCAGAGAAGCCTTCTCAGCTCTTTTCTTTCTCTCCATGTGCTCCAACCCCCAAATCTCATCAAAACCAGAGAGTCTCCTTTTCAGTGCAATGTCTATAGTCTATACACAATTTCATCCCTGTGGCTCCCTGCTCCCCGACTCACTGTGGCATAATGATTTGTTCCCTTGTCTTTTTTGTTTGTTTTTGTATGAGATTGGGATCCTTCAGGGTAGGGACTGTGCTCTAGCATGGTACTAGGCTTAAGCTGAGAAAACAGTATTACAGAAGCTAAACAATTTGCTCAGTGTACTAGTGACTTAGACACTAGTAAGAAGCAGAACTAGATGTAAACTTTGATCTGTGTGACTCCAAAGCCCGTTCTTCACATCCAGAGTCCTGGGATCCAGTGTCACCACTTGATGTCTGTGTGCCAAGTGGGAAGGTGGGTGCTTCTGTGGTTCTTGGCAGCTCCATTTTCTCATGGGTTGGCATTTAGTCCTCTTCCTTCTTCCTACCTCTGAGGAGCTTCATTCTTCTTGGCCTAAACTTACCCAGATTCATCTTTTATACTAGGGTATTCTGTTTTCACAGAACACAGGCAGACACCTACGTGCACTAAATGGCAATTTGGTTTGAACCTTCCCTCTCATAGGCCCCATGCCCACCTTTATTTTTGCCATCGTCCCCATTCCCATCTTTTTTCTTTCAGACAGTTAGTCCAGACCACTGCCTCAGCTCCTTTTTCAGCCATTTTTCTTCAGTTTACACAGTGTGTGCCTTGTATGCAAAAGTACACAAATATCCTGAGTATATATTGTAGACAATTTTTGGTGGCCCTTTTCTACATTTTACCATTCTAGTGCCCACATTCAGTTTTTCTGTTATTGCAATAGACACGGCTCATGGTGTTTGCTTAAGGCATGTTTGTTTAACTGAATTATTTGAATATAAGCCTAGAAAAGAATAGTAAAAATTGCCGTGGTGTAGTAACACTTCAGTTGTTCCTGCTTTTAGTCGCTCATAAGAGAACTGAAAAAACACACTTCAATTCCCTTCAAGTGTCTTGTCTTTTTCCAACATGGTTCAGATCATTAACATTCCAAGTGACTGAACTTCAGATATTTTTATATGATCCTTTTTAATAATCTGGGTAACTTTCATCCTTGAGTTCCTTCCTCCCTTTGTGAATCATCACCATCTTCATCACTGTCACCTTTAAAATATTTATCAAGAGCTCATCTTACACTTAGAGCTATAAATATATGAAAATGTCTCGGGAGTTCCCTTTCCTTGCTAGAATTCACTTGCCAAACAGGCAAACCTTCTCCCTCTGGTCTTAGTTACACTTCTGGAAGAATCCTCTTCTCTTGAGGTTATCATTATTTGTGTTCAGTAACTTAGAGAATTATTGAAAAACAACCTGTGTACACGAAGTGGGATATTTTAAGGAAAATGAGACTATTCCCTGTAAAACTGGAAATCAAGCATATGACTGATTAAAATTGATGAATATTGACAAATATTTAAAATTCAGAGTGGACTTTAGCAACAGCAACAAATAATACGAGCTAACAGATATAAAATGCTTATTCTTCGCTGACACTGTTCCAAGCAGTACACACTTATTAAAAAATTTAATTGTAATAGCAACCAGATGATGTAGGCCCTATTATTTCTGATTTATACATGAGAAAACTGAGGGCCAGAAAGGTTAGGGAATAGCTAACCTTTAAGAAGGTCAGTTAGCTAATGAATGACAGCCAGAATTGAAAGCCAGGCAGTGTGGACAGGAGCCGTCTTCCGTAGTATGACAAGACCGTCCTACCTGTTACATGGACATTTCACAGATAATGCATGAAAATGTATGTGGTAAAGCCAAATTTATAGTGATCATTAAAGTCCTAACCTCACAAATATATAAGTGCAGTGGGTGTCCACAGACGGGCAGAGAAGTGTTTGTTATTCTTAGTACAACAGGCAAACCATTCTCAAATTTTAAACACACAAGTTTCTAGTGCAGTTGGATATAGATAATAAGTTATCCTGAGACACAAATTGGAACACTAGGAGAGAGGTGACTTATAGGCTGAATTGTGTTCACCCAAAATTCACATGTTACAGTTCTAATGCCCAGTACCTCCGAATGTGACTGTATTTGGAGATAGTGTCTTTAAAGAGGTAGTTAAGTTACAATCAGGTCATTAGTATGGACCTTATCCAACATGACTGGTGTCCTTGTAAAGAATGGGAGATTAGACAGATATATGCAGAAGAAAGACCATTGAAGACACAAGGGGAAGAAGGATATCTACAAGCCAAGGAGAGAGGTCTGAGAAGAAACCAACCTTGTCCACACCTTGTTAACAGACTTCTGGCATCCAGAATTGTGAGAAAATAAATTTGTTATTTAATCCTCTTGATTATTCCTGTGACTGGGACACTTTGTTATAGCAGCCTAGACAAGCTAATACAGTGATTGTCTCTTAGTTTGGGCTGTTACACCAAGAATACTGTAAAATGAGTGGCCTCATCAATGAACATTGGAGGCTGAGAAGTCTGAGGTCAGAGTGTTAGCAGGTCAGGTTCTGGAGACAGCCCTCTTCCTGATTTCCTCTTATAGTAGAGAGAGAATGAGCTTTAGTTCTTTGACCCCTTAGAATAGCACCAATCCCACCATGGAGGTTATACCCCTACGACCTCGTACATACCTAATTACCTCCCAAAGGCTTCGCCTCCATGTAGCATCACACTGGGAATTAAAACATTCGGTTCATAGCAGTGACCAAGGACAAAAAGGATTGAAAGCTAAAGTTTAAGGAGTCTTCTAATGTAAAACTCATCAGGAAAATAAAAGTCCACAGTTTTCTTTCTATTGATTGTTGACTGAAAAATATAATTTGATTAGATTGCATTTTTTAATGTGAGGGGCACCTGGTGGCTCAGTCGTTTGAGCATCTGACTCTTGATTTTATCTCAGGTCAAAATACCAGGGTCGTGGGATCAAGCCCTGCTTTGGGCTCTGCACTGAGGATAGAGCCTGCTTAAGATACTCTCTCTCTCTCTCTCCCTCTCCTCTCATGCTCTCTTTCTCCCTAAAACAATAACAAAACAAAACAACACATACATACAGAACAAAGCACGCACACATACAAAAAACAAACAAACAAACAAACAAACAGAATGCATTTTTATGTGAAATGGTGTGCCCCCACTGACTTGTTCTCCATGTGGGCAGATAGGATGATCTCCTTAGTGGTGTGGTTAGTAGAATTCCACCAGCCTACATCTCCATCTCTTACCAAATATACACATTATTACTTCACTGGATCCCACTGCACACAAGATATGCCCATTATTACTCCACTGACTCCTGCCTCCCCCAGCTACACCTGTTTATATCTCACCTGACCTTGAATTAGCATCATGGCCAATCCTTTGTTTTTTTTCCTCTAGAAAATGTTTATTATAAAAGAGCTTGAGTAAAAGGTAGGGGGCAGTATACTGGTTATAAAAGTGTGGGCTAGTTTTGAGATGAGGTGGTTTTTCCTTGCTAGAATTAAAAAGTTGGACAGTAAGATTTTGCTGGTGGAGTAGATGGCAGTGGTCCTGGCGGAGGTGAATGTGTATTCAGTGGCACCCAATTTATTCTTTCATTCGACAAATGCTTTGGGTCCCTTCTGGGCAAGACCCTTGTTAAGCTGCTGGGATGATAGCTGTGCACATGTTAGAATCAGCCTCTACACTCAAGACGCGTGTGTTCTTGTAGGGGATACAGATGTTAAAAGGTGCAAACAATAATTAGGTATTAAATTGTAATTGTGGCAAGTGCTATGTCAGGAAAAAGGCCGGAGAGAGTGAAAAATAATTTTACTTAATTCATTACATTGCTAAAGTTGGCATCATTTTTAGCCCGTGTTGTCTAAGGTGGAAAAGCTAGATACAGTCTATTAAATACAGTCTATTAAAATTAAAATAATTAAAATGAAATAAAACTATATATTCAGTTCTCCAGTGGTACTAGTCACTTTTCAAATACTCAGTAGCCACTTGAGGCTGGTGACTACCATATTGGACAGCAGAGAAACAGAATAGTTCCATCATTGCAGAAAGTTTCTTTGGCAAACACTGTCTGGGCAATAGAGGAATACCAGAATTATGAAGTAAGAAAGAGAATTCTTAACTGTTAATTCCTTAGAGACTAGAAGATATATACATCCATCAGAAAGTCCACTTTTGGCTGCAGGCCAGAGTGCACATCTCATCTTGTCTGGTGTTCCAAATGAGAAATGGGTCTTCATTTTAAACTACAGGCAGATTTCCTTGTCTCTTCATATTATGAATGTTGAGGTTTTGCATTCTTTGGGTGTTCACTTTTGTATTTATGAGCAATTTGTCCATAATAACCAGGGGATTTTTATATTTTTCCTTTTATTTAAGAAAAACCTGACTCTGTAACATAAACATCCCGTGGTGTGTAGATATGAAGGGCACTGGAGACTGTTACTTTACAATAGTCTAGTAGCACTTAGAGTCTCCACAGCTGGGAGGGCTCATCTCAACTTCAGCATAGTTCATCTCCATGTTTCCAAGTCCAAGAGAAAAGAAGAGAGAACCATATGTGGGCAGAGAAGAAAAAAATCAGCTGTGGCAGTTTAATACCCTTGAAGCTGATGTTACTGGAAGACTTCATGAAAATATGCAACCTGAAGCTGAGGATTAGAACAAACATTATGTCATGGTGGGGAATGTGCTTTGGCCACCACACCTAAAGGTCATCGTTTGAAGGCCCCCGAGAGGGCTGCCAGGATCCATTGATTCCTCTGTAGTACTGAAACATCTCCTGGCAGGTGTCAGCCTTGTTGCTTAAACACATCAATATGAAAAGTCACAGAGCAAGAAAGAGTGGCCCAGGGGATCCTGCTAGTGGATGTTTAGAATGCTTCACTGTTTGTTCTGAATACACATTGTGTGAGTTTTTACTTAAGCTGCCTAACAAATATGGCCATGTGAAGTAAACAAGTATTGACAAATATTTTTCTTAGAGGGATATAGCTTTTTTTTTTTTTTTAAGTCTTTAGGGTTTTAAAAATCCTGTCTGGGTGTATACAGTTCCTTTAATTAGTGTCTAGTGAGGTTGCTATCTTGTTAAGTAGGTCATTTCCTTTAATGACATGCTTTCATTCTTCTTATATTAGTTGTCACTTACCCCTATGCTCCAGCCATGGCAATCCCTCCACAGTTCTCCAAATATCCCATGGTCTCTCCTGCCTTCTTAGGTGATTTTGCTTAGTGGCTGACCTTTTGGATATTTTTTTTTCTCCAAGTTTCTCAGAAAATGAGGAAAGATGGAAAAAAGTGGTAGTAAAATGATCTACTTCCCCGGCCATGAGGATGAGTGAAGGGGGAGCCATCTCTTCCTTGGTCCTTCTCTCATTTCCATTTCAGTCCCAAACCTTAGGTGTTAGCATTCATCCTGCACTATTAGCAAGTTAAAAATGATAGAGCTGTTTTCTAAGGAAATTAGCAAGTGAAAAGCTGGTTTTAAGTGCTATTTTGGTAAGTGTGTGTGTGTGTGTGTGTGTGTGTGTGTGTGTGTGTGCGTGCGCGTGCGTGTATTCATGCACGTATTCTTAGTCTCTTTGTAGCCTCATAGTTGTAAAACTGACTTTTGCCTTCTCCACTTTTATTTCTGGTGGGTGTTTATGGCCCAGCAGGATGGAGAAGGGCTGAGGGAAGTATCTGTGGGGTGGAGTCTTTCAATTGTCCTTTGACTCATATATCTTCCTTACTGTGAATATTCATAAAAGCATACTGATAACATTTCTCTCATGCAGAATCACACTAATAACCCCCATCAAGTAGAGAAAAGATCTTTATGTCTTATAACTATCAACAGATTACTTGAACCTGAGAGTTTATGTCGTATTAGATTGAATTGTATGTATTAACATTTCAAAACAGCAAGCATAAAGATACTGCCCTATACATATAAGAGGCACTGATATGTTAATGTATTTATTTTTTATTATATAAAATAAACCTTGTTGGACATTTTAGAGTTTTAATTTTTTCTCCTTTTGCCAAATTGTAAAAGCAAGTGGCTATGTGTGTATATATATATATATATATATGCATATATATATTTTTTTTTTTTTTGCCTTTGAGGAGGCATAACTAGTTCAAATGTTGCTAAGATGCTTCTGTGAAAACCATTTTTACTATGTGGACATAGTGTTCACTTCTAATTTAAAAAGCTTACTTATCCAGGTTGGTGTTACATTAATGTTTTCTGATGACTTTGTAAGTTTTCAGAATGTCTTTGAGGATACTTTTACATACCTAGAATGACTGAGGTGCGAATTTACTTGGAAGCAGAGGAGTAAATCAAATGGTTTTCGAGGGAAATTTCTAACCTTTGGAGCACAAGCTTTTTGCAGACAGACAGGCACGCCCTCCCTAAGCCCAAAACAGGGGAGCCGCCTGGTGGACAACGCGAAATTTTGTAGACGTAGCTGTCCATGCACAGACTACAAAATCCCTGCTTTCTTACTTTTAAATGTAGATAGATTTACTTCTATATTTAAGTTAACATGCTTTATATTTTTAATTGATGAGTGACTTTCCAACTTCATATAGATAAAATAAATTTGCTCCTAAAATAAGGAGAAAGAATATTAGGATACTCTGAAAATCAAGTTAGAAGAACAATCAGTTCAAGAAGTACAGAGTTTTAGCTATTCCATTTCGTATTTTGTCTTTTTCCTTTTACAGTTCATTGTTCAGCCAAACTGTGTTTATACATAGAAAATGGCTTTTAGGAAAGACTTTCAGCTCCCCTCCAGCTACTCTACTTCCTATCTCTCTTCGCCTACACAGCCAAACTTCTTAACAAGGTTGTTTACACTTGCTGAATCCACTTCCTTACCTCCCACACAGTCTTTAGTCAACTTTAATATGTCTTCTCTGCTGACACTCCATTAAATCATTCTCACTAAGGTCACGAGTCACCTTCTCATCACGAAATCTTGTGGACAATTTTTAGCTTTTATTTTCTCTGACTACTTGGGAACATTCTGCATGGCTGGTCACTCCTTGCATTTCTGCTTCCCTTGAATTCTGGGACTCCGCACTCTCCCTGTCTTCCTCTTACATCTCTGGCTCTTTCTTTCCAGTGCTTTGTGCAGATTTCCCTTTCCTCTGCCCTTCTACCAAATACTGATGTTTTTTAGGGTTCTAGCCTAGGCTCTCTTCTCACTCCATTCTCTCTCCCTGGGTCCTAGTGTCCATGCAAATGGCTCAGCTGTCAAATCCCAAATATGTGTCTTTAGTCCACGGGTCTCTCCTTATCTCCATATGACCTCCATTAGCCACCCTTCCCTCCCAGCCACCCTCCGGGCATTGCACTGGGGAGCTCTCTCCATCACAGAGAGGTCAGCATCTCCATGCACATCTACCACCTGCTCTCAGTGACACCACTGGTATCTCTACTTGAGTGGATAAATGAATGAATGAATGAATGACCATTCAGAGTTATCCATGCAAGCATCCTGGGAGTCATTCTTGATCTTTCTCCTAAACTTCTACCTCTAAGCAATTACCAAGTATTGTTGGGTCAATCTCTGAAATATATCCCTGAGCTATTGCCTAGTTTTCTTCATTTATCACCTGAGTTAGTGAAAAATCTTTCCTTTTCCACATATGCTGCTCTCCTCTGCAGCTGAGGTGACCTTTCTAAACAGAAGTCTAGTTATGGCTACTCTTTGTACTTAAAGCCCTTCCAAAGTTTCCCATGGTGCCTCCTGCAAACTTCCCAACTACCCCTATGAGCTCTTTGTGACCTCTTTCCTCTCCGGCTTCATCTCTCATCTTTTCTCTCCAGCTTCCTCTGCCATGTGCTCCTCCAGCCACACGGAACTTTGTCCAGTTCCTCACTGGCACCAGCTGTGCTCTCATGCCCAGCAGTTATGGGAGCTGTCCTTTCTGCGTCAAGAGTGTCTTGTGTCCCTGCTTCCCGGAGGCCCCCACCCTGTGTTTACACAGGCACTTGATCTGTGCTTCAGCTGTTAGCAGGTGCCCGGTCTTCAGGATGCCTTCTAATACTGCTCCTTCTCCAGTCCCTCCATCCTCAACGGGACTAGGTATCCTTGTCAGGTGGCTTCTACCATACCCTGTTCTTCCCTTATCATAACACTTTAATCACTTCCTTACCGCTTTCCCACTAGAAGTTTCTTATTTAAAATAATTAAATGATGAATTTTAGCACTGCAATTTTTATCTGAGCCCTAATTAATAAATGACAGACTTCAGTATATATGGTAAGCTCAAAGATCATCTCCTCCAACCCCCTTTAATAAAAAGGAAAGTGCAGCTCTGGGAGTTAGTGGTGATATCCCCAAAGTCACCAAGCTGATTCCTAGTTTGCTCATCATTCTTTCCACTGCAGCCAGCAATTACAACCCGTGTCCTTTTTATCCCTGTGACTGATTCCGGCTTTCTCTAGCAGAAGCTTCGAGAGCTTTAGCTGGGAAGAGAGCATGGTGTAAGCTCTATTGTGCACTCATCATCCACCAATCAGGTGGTGTGGTTAAAATTGTAATGGGCCTATCATTTCTCATTTAAAGCGTTTTTTTTAACCTGAGTTACAGGGAAGAGGGACTCACTCAGGCTTCATCGAGTGAGAAGCATGTCTGTGACAAGGCCGGAAACGTCTTCTGAGAAGAGAAGCCACGGAATGAGCAGTCTCACAGGAACTTGGGCTGGAAGACCATCGCAATCCAAGCAGGCCCTAGGGGATTGTGGAACAAGAATTGTGGATTTTCACTCTAGTGGGGTGGCCTTGAAAACGCTCAGCTCTCTCCTTTTTCTTGCTTTCCTCTGTGTATTTCCTAGCACCTCTTTCTGACTAAGGCTCTTTCAGTTTCCCAGGTCACCTTCTGAGAGAGTTAATCTGATTGCTTTAACTAATTGCCGTCATTGCTCTTTGGAGTCAGGCCGGCTCACAGGTCACTGGCCAGCTATTAATTGGCCACTGTTGGGCTATGTGTGAATGCTCAGTCCAAGCAGCTGTGGCCAGAGTGGCAGACTATAGTGCAGAGTAGGGCTATCCCACCTCAAGGTCAGCCCGGGGCTAGTTTCTTTAGCAAGTGTCTGTGTACATGGACAGGATCACACCAGGCTTGTTCTATATTTCCCACATGGTGATAATTTAAAGTTCATTTTAAAATGTGCACACTTTTTGGTCTGCATATCGACTACTGAACTATTGGAATTGAATATGAATGTTCTCTCCCACTAGTTTCTGACAGTTGATTTTCATAGTCATCTGGGAAGAAATCTGAAACTAAGATAGGAAGAGCATTTAGGGAGGTATCAGCATGGCACTCATAAAATTGAATGGGTTTGGTGAATGTATGATGAAGTTTTGCAGGTATATATATTTATAAAGTTGACTTAAACATGTGAAGGTAAGAGTGATGGTATCTGACACTCAGAAGAAATGTTTTGACAGGTGTGACAGGTGGTGATTTAATGGTGCATTTTCCATAAGGTGGACAGGGTGACACTGTGGAAATGTGTGTCATTCAGGAAAGTGGTTCCCACTGCTGTTGAAATTCTCTGTGAGCTCTGCCACTCATGCTTTTACTCTAATGTTACAAAGCTGGATCATTATTTTCAGAGGTGTTAATAATGTGTGAACTTTGATTCTGGATTTTAAAAAGTTACCAGAGATATTTTGGAACATTTGGGAAAATTTAATATACATTTCACATCAGTTGAAATTGCTGAATGAGTGTTAATTTCATTGGAGGTAATAATAGTATGTGGTTATGTCCTTATTTTCATGATGATATGCCTACTGAGATAGGGTGAAATGTATATAGATAGATGGAATAGATAAATTGAGCCAAAATGACATAGTTGGTAAGTATAGATATTGGTAAATATAGATGTTATTATTTCAACTTTTGTGTAGCATAATTTTTAGTACATTTATCTATTTTGAGATAGAGAGAGAGCATATGAGCAGGGGAGGGGCAGAGAGAGAGAATCCCAAGCAGGCTCTGCACTGCCAGTGTGGAGTCTAATGTGGGACTTTACTCATGAACCCTGAGATCATGACCTAAGCTGAAATCAAGTCAGACACGTAGCCAACTGAGCCACCCAGGTGTCCCTGTGTCACACAAGTTTAAAGTAAACATGTTGGAGCAGCATATGTTGCTAGTAGTTTGGTGTTATGGATGGCTTGAGTTCGAGATCTGAAAGTTGAGTGAATCTCAGATTAGGGAAACAGGTCTTGAGGTCTTGACAGTTCCTTGGTGTAACAGTAGTCTGGCGTTTTAACCAAATGCCCTGATGGAGTTAGTGCACCAACAACAAACACCTCATTACTGACCAAACCTCCAAATAGTCTTTGTGGAGGAAGCCAAGCTGGCCACAGCTCAGTTTAACTATTAATAAGAGGTAGCCATTTCGTCTGATAGCTGCCTTACCTTCATTAGTTAAAAAATGACCCATTGGGTGGAGGATGCAGAACAGTTGCCCCTTTAACAGTGTCTTGCTAATAGCCATTTGGCCACTGCAGTTGACACAACCTAGAACTCCTGCCAGGGTAACTGGGTGCCTAACGGGCTGCTGGATGGGCTAGCTCTGCACATGCCATGATGCTCCTAAAGGGGACAGTTTCAGCCTATTTAAAAGTGTCATGATTTCACAGAGAATAAAGATGTCCTTAATAAAAGGACAGGTCTAGACTAGATGTGGTATGGCTGTCATTGGGCTGCAAGGAATGCCATGCACATTGAAATCCATGTGAATGGTGCCCTTAGAGTTGTGCAGGCCAGGACCAGATGGCACAAACCACCACTGTGTGCTGAAACCCTCAGTGAGACAGCTAAAGCCATTTTGTGATCGGTTCACTCTGTGGCCCATTGTTATTACATTTATGCTCTTTTTCTAGCATTTTTGCGATTTATTTTTTGGATAGATGAAGTAGCCAATAATTTTAACAAAACATAATCAGTAATGTCTTACCGTGAAATTGTACCAAGCATATAGAATGCATTTAAAAAATATTCTTTTAGGACAAGTAATTGTCTCTTTAGTCTTTGTCTGCTGTGGGGTTTGCAGCATCCTGCATCTTTCAGGCCACTGTGAATGATCTTTTTGAAATGGAAATAGTATGAGCTGGCTAAGTAGAGGTTTCTACAGAAGCTCCTTCTGTGTTTGACCTACAGCACGCATGACAGTATGAATTCGGATTTCAGGGTCATTTACTATCCAATGAAAGTTAATTCGAGAAATTGGAACTTTTAAACAGCATTTGTTTTTTAGACTGATGACCATCCATTACTGCAATTTCATTTGAAATGCAATTAATTATCTTTGTCACCTTGCTAAAGGTTGATACTTATCTTCTGTCCTCTCTTATTAGATCTGTTGACACAGAGGCAAGTGATCACAGTAATAGGAAGGAAGGAGCAGAGAGCAGGAGAGTCCAGAGACAGTGGCTTCTGCTGTTTTACTAAATGGTTCTTTTGTCAAAATGATTGCAAGAGAATTCTCAGTATCCCAGTATCATCACACAAACCTAAATTCATGAAGTTTTCTGCACTTGAGTCATATTTTTAAAGTTTAGCTCAGGGGTTTCTATTATTCAGCTCACTGGTGTTGAAGCAATTTTGTTGACATTTCTGTAAGTGGATTAGGCTCACAGTCATTTGCCCAAAGCAGACAGATGGCTTCTTAACCAGAGCACTCTTGCAGGAACCTATCTTATGGTACCTTCAGAAATATAATGGGTCTGTCACAAAAGATAATGTTTGTCATTAATTTCTTTTGGTGACAGATGATTCCAGTTCATTTTTACTTTCTCATCTGCCTTAAATAAAATGGCTGTTTAACATTTTTCTTTAATTCCAATAGTGAGTTGTGCTTCAGTGTTTCACACTGAGCAATGTTGTAACCTCTAAATTACAAGCAAGAAAATAAGCTTTTGCACAGGAAAGGATGAAATGTTCTGGGGTTTCCCAAGGAAAGTTCCCCCATCAGTTGGAATTATTATTCTTTAAAATTTAATCATTATTGGGTTTTTCACAGGTTATCAATCCTGAATTTTATTCTCTGTAACAGTTTATTCCCTCTATTTTGCCAACTTGTCTTTTTTAAGTTTCAAAGTGGTTTTTGTCCTCTCTCATTTTGTAAGGCTGAGAGTATAGTAGACTTCTATGATTGTCATTATTGACAGAGAAATATTGCATTACTTACTGAAACTTTAAAATTTTTTAATAGGGTAATTATAATAGCTAACATTCATTAGAGTTTGCCACATATTCTAAATAATTTACATCTATTGTGAGTACAATTCTTAGAGCTAGTTTATGGATGAGGAAACTGAGGCACCAAGCGACTTTGCTCACAGTCAAAAAGCTAATAAGTGGTGGAGCCCAGGATTTGAATATAGCTAGTCTGACAGTGGAGGCCACACTATATATTTACCTACAAAATAGCAATATGGTTGTAATTCAAAGCTTCTGGGCCACACTGTTAGCATATGAGAGAAATGTGGCCTCCTTAGAGTCAGATGTATTCTTCCATCCCTCCTGGAGTGCCGGCTCTGCTCCACAGTTTGTGTGTGCGGCCATCTTGGGCAGCCAGTATATGTGGGAGGTTTTTAGGAGCTCATGGGTACTGCACAGAGTATCAGTGTCAAGGGACCTGAGAACTAACAAGTCCTCACATTAATAGCATCCTTTAAAATGTCCAGCTACTGCCTGTAATGAATTTGATTCTTCCCTGTGATGATACCTTTAAAATGAAAACCAATCATCTTCTCCACACTTCTTCCACTCATGAATCTTCTACCATTGCTTTTATATTTCACTTTTCTGAAATTTTGGCTTAGATTAAAATTATTAAATTCTTGCAAACTCTGTATCCGCCTTGAAGGCAAAAATCAGACATCAAAGTATCAGCACAAAGGAAGTATTTATGTATGGGACACTTATGGGGTTTTGTCACAGGATTTTTTCTTATTTCTTTCTTTATTTAGGATTTTTCATTTTTTTAAAGAAATGCCTACTCCTTTCTGAAAAAAATTTTTAATGTTTTTTATTTATTTTTGAGAGATAGAGAGAGACAGTGTGAGCAGGGGAAGGTCAGAGAGAGCGGGAGACACAGAATCTGAAGCAGGCTCCAGGCTCTGAGCTAGCTGTCAGCCCAGAACCTGACTCGGGGCTCGAGCCCACAAACCATGAGATCATGACCTGAGCCGAAGCTGGATGCTCAACCAATTGAGCCACCCAGGCGCCCCTAGGATTTTTCATTTTTAAGCCAAATAGCTCTTAAGCTATTTTTTCTTCTCTCAATTTCTAAGATATATTAGATGACATATACAGCATATCATGTAATGTACCTACATGCAAAAAAAACCAATACAGTGAAGAAAAAGCATCTGTTGGCCTGAGTAACAGGCAGTATTAGTTATTTCCTTCATACTTCTTTCCTGTGTGAACTGGGCAATATATTTACTTAGCTTCCTTCACCTGTAAAAATGAAAAAAATTATAACTGATTTTCAACTATCTCAAAAATGTGAGTAATTGCTAAGAACTTTACTTAGCAGAGGAAAAAGATACTGTCACTAAATGATATTTTATTGAGTATTGTCCACTTTCATTGTCTTTTATTCAGTATAAATTTCAAAAAAACAAAACAAATTCCAAGTTGGCAACGTATAAGGAAAAATGGAAGGTACTTGACCATTTGGGTGCTATGCCACAGAGGCAGTATCCTACCAAAGTACACTCCCATCCTGTCTCTATGTATCGGTTAGATTATAGGAGGACTGAGGACTCAAGGCAAGCATCAAAAGATTCTTATATCATATTTCACTGACTAGAAGATGCCAAAAAAGAGATGAAGATGCTTCTGTTTCTCAAACTTGCTCAGATGTCTCTTGAACAGGAGAGACTTGCTTGATCTACTAGGATACATGTTCTCACCACATCACATTCCTTTCCTTTAAGCACAGGACGTAACTTGTGATTAGAAATGATTTTATTTTCATGGTTTTTTGATTTATGCTTGTATCCGTAACTAGACCTCAAGTCTATGTGGACAAAAAGGGCATCTGTGTTCACCATCTTGCCTGGAGTCTAGCCCTGTAGTTCTTACTGTGTGCAGTACTGCCCTCTAGAGGGAACTTTAGAAAATTAAGGAGGTGATGGAAGAATTCTCTGGAGATAGGAGCTGCCAGGAATGCTGGATGTCCTGCGCTGTGCAGGCTTTAAGTCCTGCCTTAATAAATCATCTAAAATCAGAGCACATCAGTAAACGATATTAATCTTTTTACAAGAAGTTATGTGAAAGGCCCAGTATCTGAGGAAAACATAGTTACTGAGTGGCATGTCTAAATGAATGAAGATATTGTTTCTAAATTATTGAATAATTTATTCACTCACTTGATTGTATGATTGCTATTTAGTAAGTAATTTTGGAACAAACTGGGAAGTGAGTTATTGGTTTTAATTTGATACTTTGTTATTATTGACAATCCATGGTAGACATCACACAGTGTTCTGTGAGGGAGAAGCTGATATCATTAATCACAAGAAAAATATTCTTTGAGATAACTTTGAGGATTTGGCATTTCTGGTGGGGTGTAGGTATATTATTTATTTGTCACTTGTGGGACTACAGACGTTTCTCCATGGTGAGAGTCTGTGCTTGTCTTGGTATGTTATCCCTATCTTTTTTGTTTTTTTAATTTTTAAAATATTTTTTATTTTAGTTTTGAGAGAGACACAAAGTATGAGTGGGGGAAGAAATTTCAAAAAGAAGATATATTATCTAGCTTTCCAGAGAACGGTAATTTTTAGTTCAATATCCTGTTTGTCAGGGTGCCTGTGTGGCCCCCTGAGAGAGAGGGAGACACAGAATTTGAAGCAGGCTCCAGGTTCTGAGCTGTTGGCACAGAGCCTGATGTGGGGCTTGAACTCATGGACTGTGATATCATGACATGAGCTGAAGTCAGATGCTTAACTGACTTAGCCACCCAGGCGCCCCATGTTATCCCTATCTTAGTTGAGGTTATTTCCTTTCTTCTTTTATTATATGCAAATAAGTGTGATCTGTTGCCATTATTTTTATATTAGTGTCTGTCTGGTGCATCTGCATTGTCATTTTCCTATATTATTTATGCGTGTGGAATCGCATCTGATCTCTTTGTCATTTGAATTTAATGAATCCATATTAAGTAAGTTTAGGCCCCTGCTTACTTCATTATGGTTTCTTATGTGTCTGCCTGGGTGTTTAAATATTATAATATATATTATTTTATTTTAAATGACTATTTTTTTATTTCTCTTTACAGTATAGCTAGGATACTATTTTTACTTAATTTTTAATGTATATAACCAGCTTATATTATTTTTGACTTACATTTTATGATACTAAAGGGAGTCTTACAAAATATTTATTTTAA
>NC_043702.1:35785354-35792854 GCF_006229205.1 Suricata suricatta | reverse complement strand
GTTATGACTGCTTAATCTCTCTTTTTCAAAGAATTAACTAATCATCACAAATTTTTAGATTCAAAATCCCTATTGTGATCTCTCTACGGTTTTCTGTGATGCTAAGTCTTACTGTTTAAATGTGCTGGGATTTCCACGAATCTTAATTTTGAAGCCAAATAAGTGTGGAGGCTGAATTGTGGCCATTCCCTTGAGGCTCTTGATAGGCCTCTGCCTGTGAGCGTCAGCCTGAGATGCTCTCTATTACTCTCACTTTTCTTTGGGTTAAGTCAGTCCTTTTTTCTTTTTCCTGAAGTGTCCCTCACGTCAGAGGAGAGAAACCGCAAATTGCCATGAGATCACTAGAATATCAAAACAGCAGCAGCAGCAGCTTGACATTTCTTTCAATGAGTGCCCAGTGATCAAATTGTACATTAATTTTATATTTTAGGCCATAACAATCCCAGATTTACTTGAATATCTAAGAAGTATTTCAGTTTTATAGCACCAAGTAAAATTCTTTCTTTCCTTTTTCCTCCCCTCCCAAGACCTGTGTTTGAGGAAAACATTTGGGCATAGTTCTTTAGAAACGCTTGTTACAAAACTCCTTAAATACATACCACACACAGATACCTTCAGATTGATTAGCTGAGCTGAATGCCGAATACATGTTGTAGGAAATGATACACAGGACAACAATGTTTTGACACAGACTGTGTAAGTTGGCTGGTTAGAAGTTTAAGAGGGAATGTAACAGGTAGATGGGATGCTAGTTGGCCAGGGGAAATTGCTGCACATTTAAGGGAAAATGCACTAAAGAGGAATCCCAAGATGGGGGTTGTTAACAATAAACTTCACTCTTTCAGACAATAGTATGAGGCTTTTCTGGTGCTAATATCCTAATAGGAAGGACACAAGGAGCTTATTGCTTGAGCCACAGAACAGAAAGATGACCTTTAATTCCTCCTTTTTTAAAGAATAGGAAACAAAATTTTTATGTGAATGTTTCAATGTAAAATCTTTATGAGTTGGTATTTCATTTTGTCTTCCTCTGTTAGTTAACAATTCAATTTCCCTATTTTTTTTCTGCCTGTATCATTCAGCCTGGATGTGTCGTCTCCTGGTTTTTAGGAGATGATGTAGTTGTGTTTTTGTGCACTGGCACAAACTGTTTTCTCCAATTGGCCATTGTTTTCTAGAGAGACTGACTTCTGTGTGCCGGAACCGGCACAGTCTGGCATTTAGGCCTGGATGCCACCTCTCAGAACCGATGAAATGTATTCTGGCTGATTAATTAGATCTGTTTCACAACCTGCTGTAGGACAAGGGATATGAGAGCAGTAGTAACTTGAGATTTCTGAGATTTTTCTCTCTTTCCTTACAGTTAGGGAAGATCCCAATTTTTCTTTCATTGTAATTTTAAAATGCTCACTGAAAATTTCAAAACTAAAAGGAAAATTATCTCTTAAAAGTCACACTGAAAAGGAGTGTGGATATGATCTCTTTGCTAATACAGTTTGGTTTTTAAAGGAATCTTTCAATTTGTAAATCCAGTAGCAGTATACATATCTCCATAAAATAGACTCCTGAAGGTGCATTTAAATTTTTTTAATGTTTATTTTTGAGGGGGGGTGGTGCAGAGAGAGAAGGAGACACAGAATTTGAAGCAGGATCCAGGCTCTGAACTGTCAGCACAGAGCCCGAACAGGGCTTGGACCCACCAACAGTGAAATCATGACTTGAGCCAAAGTCTGACATCCAACTGAGCCACCCAGGCGCCTCGCTGCGGGTGCATTTTAAACAAAGTAGTAAAATTTATCTATTAACATATGTACAGTACAAAGGTATTTGTTACAGGAGTAGACTGTGATACCCACTCTTTCATATTACCTTATAGCATAGTTTACTTGTGGTTATTTCATTTACAAATAGCTTTTCAACATATTTTATTTAATCTTTAAAGCTGTGAGGAAAACAGAAGGATTTTTTTTTTGTTTATAGAAGAGAAAATGGCCCAAGGTGAAATTGTTGGTACTGAAAGCAAAATTAAAATAATCAGACTTTTGTCCCCATCAACATGTCCTTGGTATACCTGATCTTTGTGACTCTCCAGCTGCCGCCTCTGAGTTCTGTCAGACTGTGCCAATGATTCTCTTTATATCTGTGTTGTTTTTGTGAGTAACACTGAATAGGAGGCTTTCATGTGCTTTGTAGAGTGCATGATTTTCCTTGAAGAGATGTCACATCCCATAGTGATGAAGACTGCAGAGTCCAGAGCCCACTGCTGGGCTGTATTTGAACCCAACCTCTGCCACTTAGTAGCTTCATGACTCTGGGAAAGGTGACCACTCTGGGCTTCAGTGTTTTTTCATCAATAAACCGGGAGTAAGAAAAGTGCCTATGTTCTTAGGGATGCTGTGACAGTTGATGAATGAACATATGTAAAGCATAAAAAAGAGTACCAGTAGAGAGTAAGCACTTTATACATTATTATGATTACTTAAGAACTGCATTTTTCAGAGTGGATGTGACTTTGTTTCTCAGTGTCCAAAGGGAGCTCATTATGTCTGCATTATACAGAACTGACTCCCCAAATTCTGCTTGTGTAGTGAATTTTTTCCCTTAGAAAATCCATCTCTATCTGACAGTGTTCATCTTCTTGCCTTTGGTCTTAATCTAAAGTATAAACATGGTGTGTGAAATAGGGCACTGAACCAATGTACAAGACCTGGACTTTAGTCCCAGCTCAGTCATTTACTGGCTGCAACCTTGGTGCAGTCACTAAACCTCATTAGGCTCAGCCTCTTTTCTTTTCACAAGAAGGATAGACTATAAAACTTCCATGTCCACTGATAAAATCCCTTTCTGTGATTGAGGTGATTGGGGTAAGTTCACTTTAACAAAAATATTAAGCAAAGCCCTCCTTATGCATGCATCCCATTTAGTTAAAGCCTGTTATTAGAAGCATTTAGCTATTATTACATAGGTAGAATTGGGGCGTGCCTGTGTAGATTTTGAAGAATGAAATATTCTCAGGTCTTTTTTAACACAAGTTTCCTCATACACACAGAGGAAAACCATTGTATCATGGAGCATCTTGGATAAAATAGATGACATAGCCTTTGGCCGAGTCTCTACTTTGTGGAGGAATTCTCCAGCAGTCAGTGTCCACTCCACTTCCTCCCACACTGCCCTTTGCAGTTTGGGGTCACTTCCTAGGCACTGCAGTAAGAATGGAGAGGAGATAGAGAAAGGACTGTCTCCTCTTCTGTCTGTGCACCATGGAAAAAGTGCCGGCTTCCCCACACTAGCTCCTTTGGGCCCCTGAACCAGCATCAGCTTATACATTGATCATTATAGTGGAGAACTAAAATAAGAAATAGAAATAAGGAGAAAAAGTCTTTCTTGAGTAGTGATATAACTGACAGTTGATGATTTCCTGTTATTCTCCTTTACTTTTTGTTTTGATTGACATGTTGAACCTCTGGAGTTTCTTTTTCTCCATCAGCTAGATGGGAACATTGTCCTTAAGGACACTGTGGGTAAAGACAGAAGGAATGTGGGTAACTAATAATTCATTAAAAGACAGATTGCAAGGATAACCCAATATATAAAAACTCCCAGCTTACTAAGCATGATGGTACGTGATTTATGTCACAGAAAATGTTTGGGTTTGTAAACCCTTGTACACAGAGGGTCTGATTTAATTTTCAATTCTTTCCTTGATTTCTCCCACGCCTAGGAGTGCTAGGCCTGGGTGGGGCAGGGGTTGCAGCAGTGTGCAAAGTCTCAGACCGTTGTGAGGGAAGCGTGGACCATCCTCGGTAACTCATAGGAGTCCCCTCACCCCCAGAGGTTTGTTCCTTATTACAGGAATCTCAAGGAGCTACTGCCAACCACAGAGCTAATGGGAATCAAGCTAAGGTCCTTTGCTTGAAGAGCAAAGACATTCAACAGTGCTAGAAAAGAACCTGGGGACAACCCCTTGAAAAAGTGCGCTCTCAGGGCCTGGGTCTGTTTCTTCACTGAGCAACAACACTAATATATAGAGTGATATCACTCAGGATGTGCCCGGTGCATAACTTTCTTCTTTGGTGTATATTTCTGCTTGTTTGTAGGGCCAAGGAGATCTGTTGAAGAATGCCAAGAATGAAGCTGTAGAAAACATGAAGCAGATCCAGCTGGCGTGCTTGTCTTGTGGACTTAGTAAGGCACCCAGCAGCGGTGCCGAGGCCAAGAGCAAACGCAGCCTGGAAGCCATAGAGGAGAAGGAGAGCGGCGAGGAGAATGGGAAGCTGTGACCCTGAGCGGCACCGACACTCACCCACCCTTCTCCTTGAGGACTCTGGTTTCTCTTTCTGGTTTTCTTTCTTTAAGCTTTTTAGAAATTCACAAAAAGATGCCCTCTATGGAGTGTTGGACATAGGTATTTTCACAATATCAGTATTTTAATGTAGTTAATTTATCTAAGTTAAAACCTTTATTAGCAGTGTTTAAAATTCTGATATGAGTGTACATACCCATGTATGGATGTGAGTGGGAGTGTGTGTGTGCGTGCATGGGTGTGTGTGTGTGTGTGTGTGTGTGTGTGAGAGAGAGAGAGAGAGACAGACAGACAGACAGACAGAAAGTGAAGTGAGAAAGAAAAAGAGATTGTGAGGTTGGAGGTCCTGTGAAAATCTGTTCTATGTTGCATTATTCATTTAGTAAGTTATTATGTTATCATTTTGGGACAAATTTGTTAATCTGAAATTCTAAAGAGTACTTACAATAACTTGTTGCTGTGTTTAAATTCTACTTCTCTACCTTCGTCATTTAATTTAGAGATCTTAACATAGGTTATATCAAAGGAAGCCAAAGCATAGATGCTTTGATAGATTAAATATAGATTAGAAAAATTCCTAAGAATCACATTAGAAATAAAAATGAGTGAAAGATTAAAAAAATGGTCAGAATTTCTAAGAGAATCAGGAAAATCATTTCTTCACTTAGAAACTCTTTAAACTATTTATTAAATAAAATCAAATTTTAGAAAGTTTCTTTGTAGTGTTTATTAAACATGTCTGAATTCAGTGGAAGAGCTGATCATAAGTGAATTTATAGCCACCTACGTGGAACTCTGAAACACAATGAGAGCTCTGTTGTCATTAGGACTTTGATATGACATGATTTTCAGTTATGAAATGTCAAGGTTGAGATTTGTAGGAAGGTCTTATTCTTCCAAACTGGGAGTCTAGCATTCATCTATAACAGACATGAGCAGCTAGGAGGTCTTGGCTTTGATTAAATATAATTTATTGTACTAAATTTAACTTCAAAGACATTGTTCAACCACAACATCACGTTGAATTGACATAAGTTCTGTGGGTCAGATAACATCTTTGTGATGATTTAAGAACTAACAGTTACAAAATATAATTTTAATACATGAACAAAAACATACACACAAAAGAAGCAAGCTAATTAGGGTACATTTATAATTGCATCCAGATAATTTTTACCCTTATATCTTCATAAAGTACTTGAGTGTAATATGTTGTTACTTCCAGCAGAACTAAATGTTCTATGGTTATGAAAATATATTTATTTACAACATTGCTTTTATTTTGAAAAGCTTCTTAATTAATTTGATTAACAAATACGCTAGTTTGGGGGAACCTAGGGAATATAATTGTTGAAATTTTTGCAATTATAAGCATCTTCTAGAGCTACTGTGTTATTTCTGACTTCTTAACACTATTATGTTCATGTTGCACATTGCTGAAAGTAAAGATATGAAACAACACTTTTATTGTTCTCTTTTATTGTGAATTCATTGAAAAGAGAAAAATAATGAAAATGAGTTATTAAAAATATCTCAAAGGGTATGATATTTCCATGGACCAAATATGAAATTTCTCCTTGGGCTTAAAACTGGGTATTTGGGGAAGTACATGAGTTCACTTTAAGGTAGGTTTCCAAGGGTAGTATTATTGCCTGAAAAAATTTCTTTACCGTCCATTATACTTAACCTGCGTAGTAAAAGGAATAGTGGAATGTAGGTATCTAATCTCCTTATGATAAAAAAGAGGTGATAGAGACAAAAACAAAATCCACTTTATATCAGCTAATTGGTTGGTTTCACCTGTGGACCTTTTCTCCTTCCTGAATTCCATTCGGAAAAGTCCATGCCTTTACTAGTGGAACGGATAGGTGGGAAGAGAAGACAAAGGATGAAAATTCTCAAAAAATATTATTAATTTCTTTACTTGAAGGTCAAAGCTAATCCTTAAAAGTGGCTTTCCTAATTTATTCCAATTGTCCTAGAGCTCCACTCACAGGAACTTACTCAAATGTTTTTGGACTGTTTTTGTTTTTAGTTTAAATAAATTGAATCTGGAAAAAAACCACAAGTATTTCTGAGAACATGATAGGGGTTCCACCTCATCTAATGCTCCTTCTGGCCATGGGTTGCCTACCAGTCTCTACTCCACTGCATTGGGTCTGATCGCTAGCCAGGGAGTGAAGGGTGGCGCGTGGTGGAACTTCACATTTTGAGAATGAAGACATTGCACGGGAAAAAAAGTCCCTACAATGGTCTTACTTCTGGATGGAATTATAAAAACAAAGCAAACTTTTTACATTATTACATTCTACTAGTGTCTGTCTTCTTTCCAGAATTGTACTGTAGTAGAAAAAACATCCTTCCATCTGCTTAATTTTTGATGATGCTAGAAACATAATGGTAGATATTAATTTAGTTTTTGTTTATTAATTTTTACATTACCAATGGGATGTGAAGCAGAGATGGTATGTATTGTCACTGACAGAGCCACTGATAAAGTGAATGGAAGAATTGACTTTAGATTCTGTCTGTCTGATTTTATGTGGAAGAGTATTTATTTAGTGGTTTTGATTTTTAATTTAATTCTCAAAATTTTAAACAAAACTATTAATTATTTCCTTTATAACCACCAATAAAAAGAACTTTATTGTATTCTTTGATATTAAAATACTAATAATCAGTATAAAAATGCAAAAATACAGATATGTAAAAAAAATCACCCACTAGTAACATTTAGATTTGTATCCATTCAGTCACCGTTTAGAGTTTAGAGTTTATACATCTAAATATGCTTTCATTTTTAAGAAAATTGAGATCACATTATATAAAGTGTTTTTGTAACTGTCTTTTCACACAATAAAAACAATACATCATGAATCTCTTTCTATGTATATCTGTGCATTGGAGCTCTCAGCCTTTGGATTGAAACTAATCCACAAATAATGTATTTTATTTGAATCTTTTTCAAAAAGTTTTAAATAATAGACAACTTTTAAAAATCATGAGATTTCATGGCTGAAGGACTTGAATGTGAGACAGGAAACCATCAAAACCCTCAAAGAGAAAGTAGGGAAAAACCTCCTAGACCTCCACCGCAGCAATCTCCTACTTGACACATCCTCAAAGGCAAGGGAAATTAAAGCAAAACTGAACCCTTGGGACTTCATCAAGATAAAAAGCTTCTGCAAGGCAAAGGA
>NC_043702.1:35714635-35785254 GCF_006229205.1 Suricata suricatta | reverse complement strand
GGGGGGAAGACAGGTGGTGGTGATGGTGGAGGGCACTTGAGGGGAAGAGCACTGGGTGTTGTATGGAAAACAATTTGACAATAAAATATTATTAAAAAAAATCATGAGATTTCACATAAAAATTTAATTTTCTACTTCTTCTAAGAGACTCGGTATTCTGACAACACAAGATGCCCTGCTGCACCTTCCCACATGTTACTTGTCATGAACTAATTGGAGTTGGCCCCTCCAAGAGGGATATGTGCTTTCCAGTCTGCCAAAGAGCTTCTTCATTCGTTTATGTTACGTCTTGCCTCTGTAGATGTCTTAGGTGGTGATTCTTGAGCCAAATTAGTATTAGTGTCTTATTATGTAGATTACTATAATATATTTAAACAATCCCCTATTCTTTGACTTTTCTCTCCTAGTTTCATGTTATATAATCATTGCAGTGATGAAAATCCATTTTTTCAAAATGGTACAATTTCTTCTTTAGAATAAATTTTTAGAAGTGGAATTATTGGGTCAAAGGTTATATAGATTTTTTAAGGGATTTTGAGATATGTTACCAAAGAGTCTCCAAAAAGTTTTCCAACTTAAATTCTCACCAGGAGTTTATGAGAATGCTCAAATCTTGGCTAATACTAAATTTAATTATTATTTATATCTTTGCCAATCTGTTAACTTAAAGAATCTAATTTCTCTTTATCCTCTACTCTCTAGTGAGATAGAACACATAATAGTATATTCATTGACTTTGGATAATTTTATATAGATAGTTATGTTTTCTGATCACTTTTGAGTGGGGTGGTAACTTTTAATCTTTTTATTATTATTTTTTAAAGGCATTTACTTAATAAGAATCTTAACCTTGTGTTTTTCATATATGTTGCTGCTAAAGTCTTCTTATATACACATCTCTAATTTAATGTAAGTATGATTTTTTCCTTTATGATTGTGTTAAAATATCTTTGCCAACCTATACTCATGAAAATATTCTCCTATATTACCTAGTAGCTTTCTTGGTTTACTTTTCACATTTAAACCTACAATCTTCCTAGAATTGCTTTTTGTGTCTAGTGTAAGATAGAGTTCTAATTTCATCTGTTCGCAGCGTGGATAATCAATTGACCCAGCCCATTTTACGGTAGACTGTTGTTTGTCCATGACTCTATAATGTCACCCTGGTAAAAAATGAAGGATCCACGTATGTGTGTGACTTTCTGGAACCTCTGTTT
Organism: Suricata suricatta; assembly: GCF_006229205.1. NCBI lineage: Eukaryota > Metazoa > Chordata > Mammalia > Carnivora > Herpestidae > Suricata > Suricata suricatta. The sequence goes on along the minus strand of NC_043702.1, from coordinate 35,784,037 downwards.
GGATCCATTGGTCTGTGTTTGTTCTGGCAACATTACTGCACTTTCTTAATTATGATAGCTTTTTAATATTTTGATTATCAGAGAAAGTAGGCCTCCCTACTTGTCTACTTCTTCATCAGTTTCTTGGTTATTTTTGGTTCTTTGCATTTTCATATATAAATTTCTAGCAAGTATCTTCTGGAGTTTTTATTGGTATTACATGTATATATCATGTGGATCAGGCATATATTACATGTATATATCGTTTGGGGGATTTTGGACACTCATTTTATTGAGTATTACAGTCCATTGACATGATGTATTACTCCAATTATTCAGGTTTCAATTAGTTTCTCTTAATACAAATTTATAGATTTCTGTATCAAGGTCTTGCATACCTTTCAGTAGATTTACTCCTAGATATTTGATTTTTTTAAGCTATTAGACATAGTAACACTTAAAAATTTAAATTTCCAAATTGTGGTATGAAGAAAATATAATAGATTGCTTTGTAATGATCATGTATACAATGAACTTGATACTAATTGTTGATTTTAAATTATCTACTCTTTTGGATTTTATAGGTACATAATCATGTCATCTGCAAATAATGACAATTTCATTTTTTTCTTTTATGATCCTTTACTTTTGTGTCTTATCTGTTTTTCTTGATTTGCAGAACGGCTTAAAACCTCTAGTACAATATTCAATAGAAGTGATGTTAGTAAACATCTTTTCTCATTCCAAGTCTTGGAGGAATTTTGCAGTATTTCATCGTTATGCGTGATGTTTACTCAAGGTTCTGGTGGATTCTGTTGGGAAATTTAAAGGTTTTGAAGTACAAATTTTGCCATTGATATATAGATAAAACTATAAAACTCTTAGGAGAAAATATGGGAGGAATTTTGTGAACTTGGGTTAAGGTTATGAGTTTTAGACATGACACCGAAAACACAAGTAACAAAGGAAGAAATAAGATTGAACATCAGATTTTAAAACTTCTGTACTTTAAATGACATCATAAAGAGAGTGAATAGACAATTTGCAGAATGAGTTTGCAACTTGTATATCTGAAAAAGGACTGGCATCCAGGATACAAAAAGAATAACTACAAAATCATAAAAAGGTAACCCAGTTTTTAAAATATGGACAAATGATCTGAATAGACATTTCTTCAGAGAAGATACTTAAATGGGCCATAAGCACATGGAAAGATGCTCAACATCATTGATCATCAGGAAAATTTAAATTGAAACCACAATGGGGTACCATTTCTCACCTAGCAGGATAGCTATAATTAAAAAAAAAAAAGGCAGTAACAGAGCTAGTGAAGATGTAGAGAAATTAGAACCATCACACACTATTAGAGGAAATGTAAAATGGTTCAGCTGCTTTGGAAAAGAGCCTGGCACTTCATCAAAAGATTAAACAGAGTTACCGTGTGACCAGCAGTTCTACTTCTAGGCATATATATACCCAACAAAAATGAAAATCTATGTCCACACAAATGTTCATAGCATTATTCATAATAGGAAAAAAAAAGTGGAATCAATCCAAGTGTCCATCAACTGATGAAAGGATAAAAAGGATAGTATGTCTTCAATTTGAAGAGTATATCTTCAAAAAAGAAAGGGAATACCGATACATGTTACAACATGAATGAACCTTGAAAACATGCTAAGTGAAGGAAACCAGGCACAAAGGCCACATATTGTATGATTCCATTTGTATGAAATGTCCATAAGAGGTAAATCTGTGGAGACAGAAAGTACACTAGTCAAGAGCTGGGAGGAAGTGGGATGGGGAGTTACTGCTGATGGGCAGGTGGTTTCTTTTTGGGGTGATGAAAATGTTCTGGAATTAATAGAATGATGTTTGCACAGCCTTGTGCATGTACTAAAAACTACTATATAGTGTAAAAGGGTGAGTTTTGTCTTATGTAAATTATCAGTGGAAGTGTTGTTTAAAAAGAAGAAAAATAGAAAAGAGAGTTTACATAATGAACTGATCACCAGTGAATACTGAAATAACTCCAAAAGTCTGATATATGAAACTGGAGTTGGAGGAAGAGGGGTTAAATATGTTTAAAGAAAGAATGAGAAAACTTAGTTTTTTTCTTTTTATAATTTATTTTTAATAATTTGCATCCAAGTTAGTTAGCACATGGTGCAATAATGATTTCAGGAGTAGATTCCTTAAGCCCCTTAACCATTTGGCCCACCCCTCCTCCCACAACCCCTCCAGCAACCCTCTGTTTGTTCTCTATATTTAAGGGTCTCTTATGGAGAGAACTTACTTTTAATGGAAATTAGAAAGACCACACATTTTTTAGTGTAAACCATGTAAGTGAGATGATCGTGGAGCAACTTTAAATACTGAAAGAGAAGCCAACACTTAATTCTAGAATTCTATACCAGGTGAAAGTGCCATTCAAAAATAAAAGTGATATAAAGAATTTAAAAAGATGAAAGAATTCATTACCAGCACTCCTGCACTACCAGAAATGTTAAAGGAAGTTATGACTATGTTAAATGACCAACTATTAAGTAAAGTCCCAAAGTATTGGACAGTTCCACAGAAGGCCACAAGGGAATTGAAATAGAGAAGTTTCTTACTCACAAGTCTTGAAGAATGAACATGGCATGCCTTAAGGAGCCATGGGGAGATCAATGTAGAAATTATCTGATTGGATAAAATAAGACTAAACAATATGCTGTCTGTGAAAAGTACACCTCAAATAGAAGGGCACAAACAGTTTAAAAGTGAAAAGATGGAGAAGATATATAGCGCTAATATGAATCAGAAGAAAACTGGAACGGCTATATTAATATCAGATGAAGTAGATTTCAGAGCAATGAAGACACCAGTGATTTAAAAAAAAGGTCATTTCATAGTGATTACAGAGTTACTTCATCAAGATGTAACAATTCTAAATATGTACACAACTGATACCAGAGCTTCAAAGTACATAAAGCAAAAACTGATAGGATTGCCAGAAGAAATGTATAATCATACTATTATAGTCAGGATTTTCTATATACCTTTCTCAAAAATTGATAAAACACGTAGAAAATATGGATATAGGAGTTTAAAATCATATCATCAACCACCGTGGCCTAATTGACATTTGTGCAACACTGTACTCAACAACAGTAGCATATACACTTTTTTTTTAAGTGTACAGGAAAAATTTCCATGATAGACCATATTCTGGATCATAAAACAAGTCTCAATAAATTTAAAAGAATTAAAATTATATAAAGTGTGGTCTCTGACTACAAAGGAATTACATGAGAAATCAGTGATAGACCTTTGGAAAATCTCCAAATATTTGAAAACTAAACAAATCACTTCTGTATAATTCATTAGTCAAAGAAGAAATGAAAAAGGAAATTAAAAGGCATTTTAAATATATGAAAAATTATGGAACAACACTACTGCCATTCATAGGTGGACATTTATAGCAGTTAAACATCTTAGAAAAGAAGGGGATATGAAAACGTTAGGCCTACAAATTCCACAACTTCTCGGCAAGACACAAAGTGCCAAATTTCAAAATTATTATAATGAGTAAAAGCGGTCAGACAAAAAGTACATACTGCATGTCCAATAATATAAATGTTTGGAAATGCAAACTAATGAATAGTGACAAATCAGTGGTTGCCTGGAGACAGGAGTGTGGGGTTACAAAGTGCACAAGGACACCTTCAGAGAGGATGTGTCTGTTCATTATCTTGATTGTGGCATTTTTTTCACATGTTATACATATATCAAAATGTAATAAATTGTATGCTTGAAATATGTGTTTATTGTATGACATTATACCTTGATAGAGCCCTTAAAATACATGATGGTATCTCTAAGTTAATAATAATTTTGAGGCAGCTTTATTTATTTTTCTTTATAAGTAAACTTTACTCCTGACTGTGTGTTTGCTGTTTCTTTTTTTTTTTTCTTTGTTCAAGACTTTGCCTCTGTCTATATAGTGAGTTTGCAGAACTAGGTGTCTTTTTAGCTTACGAAAACTTTCTTTTTGTATTTTCCAGTGTGTGTGTGTGTGTGTGTGTGTGTGTGTTTAGAAATGTATTTTCTTGGTGTCACTGCTTTAGTCTTTTCAGGAGCAGCATTTGGCCTTTTCATCATATCTTTCCTTCATATTTTCTGTAATCATGTTATTTTGTGCACTTTTCTTTGAATCCTGGGAGTTTTCTTGTGACTTTCTTTTACAATAAAATTCCATTTTATATATTGTCAATATTGCTGCTTAATATTTGATCATACTTGTCATTTCAAAGTATTTCTTCTTTATCTCATCTGGCTCTGTTTGAATTCATGCTTGCCTCTCAAACAGCTTTCTTCCCTTATGATCTATTTTCTGATTCCATCTTTAGTAGTAAGCATGTGCCTGTCTTCTGGGTCCCACATACTGTGCTACATGCTGACATGCAGAAGCTCATTTAGTTCTCAAACCAGTGTGACAGAGGCTATCGTATCTCCATTAAAAGGGCAACGGGGACTCAATGTTCAGTAACCTATTGCTACATAACAAATCACCCCAAAACCTACCGTCTTCAAAAAACACCAATCTGCAATTTAGGTAGGCTTCAATAAGGGGTACCCATCTCTGTTTCACTCTGTGTCAGTTGGGATGATGTGAAGGCCAGGGGCTGGAATCATTTGAAGATTTGTTCTTGTCCAGGGCCCATAGTTGGTGCTGGCTGAGACTTCAGCTAGAGGATTTTTAAGGAGCCTCTGGGTGGACACAGGGTGCGTGCCCTTGAGAGAGCCAGTCAGGATAAAGCCATATCGCCTTTTATGGCCCGGCCTTGTAAGTGATACCACACCATTTCTGCCACACTATATTCACTGAAGCAATGATACATGCATACCTAGTATCAAAGAGGAGGGTGTGATAAATTTGAACTATTGATCAGGTTTGGTAAAGTTCTGAAAGAGCTTGTGAAACCAGAAATGTTGCTGTTGTCCTTTTTGGAAATTAAATCTTTCACAGAGTAGTTAAATGTTTTTCCCAAGGCAGATAATGGTAATGGAGGAAAATTGCTTCAAAGAAATCTTATTTCATAGAAATTATACTAAATTTCTTGAGGAAAATTTGATGCTATCTCAGATGTTCTTAAAAATATGTAAGTATGACCTTCCATGACTTGTGTTATGGTCATGTCCCTTTAAATTTTAGCATATTATGGTATTTTATGTTACAAAATACTTTAAAAAGTTTAAAAAATTTTTATTAAAAATTTTTTTAATGTTTTTATTTATTTTTGAGAGACAGAGAGAGACAGCAGGAGCAGGGGAGGATCAGAGAGAGAGGGAGATACAGAATCCAAAGCAGGCTCCAGGCTCTGAGCTAGCTGTTAGCACAGAGTCCGACGAGGGGCTCGAACCCACAAATGGTGAGATCATTACCTGAACTGAAGCTGGACGCTTAACCGACTGAGCCACCCAGGCGGCCCTAAAAAAGTTTTTTTTTTAACATTTATTTATTTTTATTTTTGAGAGACAGAGAGAGACAGAACATGAGCAGGGGAGAGGCAGAGAGAGGGGGACACACAGAATCGGAAGGAAGCAGGCTCCAGGCTCTGAGCTAGCTGTCAGCACTGAGCCCGACACGGGGTTCAAACCCGTGAACTGTGAGATCATGACCTGAGCCAAAGTCGGATGCTCAACCAACTGAGCCACCCAGGCGCCCCACGAGATGCTTTTTTAATGCATCCATATTGACTTGCTTTTCTTTCCTAATTACTCTTGTAATATTTTATCCAAACTTTTTTCTTAAGAAATGGCATTGGTTTATTCTTACTAGATCCCTCACTTTTAGCTTGGATGTTATTAAAATGCTTACTTAAAATTTAAGTGAAGAACTAAATGTTTTTATCCCAGTGGCAGGATCTAATGTTACTTACTTAGTGATCTGGTTCCAATAGTGGTAAGGACTTGAGACTAAGCAAAATCTCAGGTATGAGAAGACAACTCTGTGGTAATAAAAGGGAATAGTTTTACATGGTTTTATTGATTTCACTCTTAAATCGTACAGTGTTTTGTTTTACAATAGTCTTATGTTTTGTGATAGGTTTTATAATCCTCATTTGGCTATTAGGGAAACCAAGACATATTTCTTTGTTTGGGGGACCCTAGAAATTATACTTATCAGCTTTCAATTTGGTGCCTTTTTATTCCTCTATAGCTATTTTGCAGCACCTTGTCAATAAGGTAAAGGAAACTGGGATAGTAATTCATCTAAAATATGTTAAGTTCATAGTCAATTTCAGCTGAAATACAAGGAAATTCCAAGGATGCAATGGTAGGGATTTTTTTCTTCATGTGTTTTCATCAGGGTGAACAATGTTATTGACATCCTGGTGCCATCGGGCATAAATGGACTTCCAGGCTCTGAATCATTTCTAAATTCTTTACTGTTCCTCAACCCCTAATTGGAATATATATTTGGGTATGTTGGAATATATAGGGGAATATGTAATATGAATATATACTATATGTTTTTTAAATTTGGAGATTGGTAGATCTGATGCTACTGTATTGACATTTGGTGTCGGCATTTGTCTATTTACAAATATGCTACATAAATATTGTCATCTCATCCATCCAATCCTTTATAAAATATAAAGCATAAATGTTTAGTTTTTAGGGTTGCTAAAACAAACAAACATACAGCTCCTAGCATAATGCTTAATAGTCCTTTTTATCTGTATTTTATTTAGGCAGCCACAGATTTCAGCACTTCTCAGCAAGGAATTCATAATTACTTGTTGGGTAAAACAAACCATTGACATAGGGAAGAATAACAATTGCTTTTAGAAGAATATTGTACAGCACTTCTTATCTCTAAAGAAAGCAATGTGACACAGCTGAATGGAAAAGAATGCTATTCAAATAAAATCTCAAGGGCATTGTTACTGTTCAATGGTTAGAAATTTTGCTCACTAGCTAATATTAATGTCCTATATTCTTAAAGTTCCCTTTATCTGTTTTACTTAGATGTAGCTGCTGCTCGTCAGCACATATAGTATAAGTAATTTGACCTTGCAAGCTGAAGAGTCCAGATCTTAGATTCTCTGCACAGTGTCCTTCATCAGGGTATCCATACCCAGGACACCGTGTGTGTTGATTTTCCCTTATAAAATATAATACTGCTGGGAGAATGTAGAAATCCTAGCACCTTGGTGAGAAGGTCTGAATAATATATTGGATTTGCAAGATTCTAACCTCCTTGTCATCATGTTTGGGTAAAGTCGCAGTGTATAGTATCTGTGACGGCCTATATTCCTTTGGCGGACCAATATGGCAACACAAGGGCAAAGATCCAGGTTTGGAATCATAGTCTTACATTCTGAATTTCCTGTCTTTCTGTGCGGTCTTCCCGCTGATTTCTCACCACATCCTGGATGTTTTCCTGTGTTTCTATGATCTCTTCATTGATTCCCTCCTGTGCTGAAAATTTCAATTAGCTTCTCAAACAAGAGAAATACTAAGCTTTTTGGAAAAAAAAGAAAGTAAAATCTCACTCATAGGTATCACACAAAGATAAATCACCTAATACTCTGGGTTTGTCCCTCCACCAAATCAAATATACTTATATCCTTGTACTATTTTATTTGATTTTGACTCTTTCATCATTCCTCCTTCTAATTGGTTAATTCTATTTTTCAGAGAAGCTGTGTTTTGGAGCCTGTTCTATAGGCCAGATGCCCCACAGCAGACCACCTTCCCTTGTGAAAACAAAGGGCTTTCACAGTGAAGCCCTACATTTTAGCAGTCACCAAATTAAGAGGCTTTTCTTTTCCTTTTTTATTCTTGGTTGAAATATCACACTGGATTTGGTTACTATCAATTAATTTGTCTTTTCTGTCAATTCAGTTTAGTTGTGAGGAGGAATTCAACATGACAATGTAAGGAATTGTAAGTCTATTATTTAAAAACCAAATAGTAAAAGAATATGCTCTTAAAGTCTGTTTCTATATTTGCTCAGTTGTTGTGTCAGAGTTTACCCTAATTTTTTCATAGAGAACATTTTGACACCTCCGAGATTTAAAATAAATTTCCAAGTAAGAAAATATTGTTCACTAATTCCTTCTTTCTTGAACAGTTTCTAAGTAATAGTGAAAATATATTTCACAGATAGAATAAAACTTTATGGATTATGAGCTTATTTTTCAGTCAGTGACAAATAGATTATGTTCTTTCTTCAAGGTATGTGCAAGGAATTATAAAATGGCAAAACATCTCTGTTGCAATTTATAAAATAATGCTTTATTTTCTTTGTAGTTTTAAACATGTGCCTGAGGTTATTTTCTGCCATTATGACTAGAATACGCTTAAAATCAAATTAGCATGTAAAAAAAGTTTTGATTTCTCAACCCCCATCCTCCTCATGGCCTGTTCTTTGCTCAGTCTTCTGGCTAGTACTGAACATCATTGCCGTCTCCCTAGGAGATTAGCCCCAAATCCCAGAAAGCCATCTCCATTCCAGTCTTTCACACTCTTCTATCCAGTCTATAACCAACTCCTGTTAGCAGCTCCATCTGAGTAGATCTAGAATTTTCCTGCTTTCTTTTACCTCTATCACCAATGTCTTGCCAGGATTATTGAAATAGCTTCCAAGAAGACCTTTTAGTTAATTTTTCTCCAAAGTAGTAAGAATGCATGGAAAAAGATACATGTTAGTGTATGCCTATATGTGTGTGGGTGTATATGTAAGTGTATACTATATGTGATATACATATACAATATACATATATGTACATTTATAATTGTGCCATGTGTCCGTTAAAAATCCTCAAACAGATTCTGATTACACTTAGAATTCAAATCCACAGGCATGATCCTCATGACTTCTAAGGTCTGACACATGCCTACTAATGGCCTGCTAGGGACTGTGTTTGCATCCCCTCAAAATTCATGTGTTGAAACCCTAATGTCCAATGCGATGGTATTAGGAGGTAGGTCTTTGGGAGATAATTAGGTTTAGATGAGATCATAAGGGTAGAGCCCCCATTATGGGATTATTTTTATAAGACAGCCTTGAACTCACTTTTTCCTACCATTTGAGGACATAACAGAAAGACTCCTGTAGACTAGGAAGAGGGCCTCCATCAGGAACCAAATTGGTCAGCACCTCGATCTCAGACTTCTCAGCATCCAGAACCATGAGAAATAAATGTCTATTGTTTAAGCCACTGATTACATGGTATTTGTGCTAGTAGCCTGATCTAAGGCTCTGCCCTTATCTTCTGCCCACACCTCTCACTATATTCCTACCTCTAACTCACCAAATTATTCCACTGGATCTTTTCTCTTCCAGTGCTGGTGTTTCTCATGTCATTCTGATCTCAAATGTCAACTTTCTATTTATTTGTTATTTTTAATTTTTTAATTTTATTAAAAGGTAACTTTTTTAACATTTATTAGAGAGATAGAGCACAAGCAGTGGAGGAACAGAGAGAAAGGGAGACACAGACTTTGAAGCAGACTCCAGGCTCTGAGCTGTTGGCACAGAACTTGATGTGGGGCTTAAACCCACAACTGTGAGATCATGACCTGAGCTGAGGTTGGACGTTTAACTGACTGAGCCACCCAGGTGCCCCTCAAATGTCAACTTTTTAGAAAGACCTGGCCTGAACACACAATCTGAAGTAGTATCCCCACATATTCTCCAGCTGTCACTCTTCCCAGTTTTTTTAAAAATATTTTTATTTATTTTTGAGAGAGAGAGAGAGAGAGAGAGAGACAGTATGAGCAGGGGAGGGTCAGAGAGAGAGGGAGATACAGAATCCGAAGCAGGCTCCAGCCTCGGAGCTAGCTGTCAGCACAGAGCCTGACGCAGGGCTCGAACCCACGAACCGTGAGATCATGACCTGAGCCAAAGTCGGAAGCTTAACCAACTGAGCCACCCAGATGCCCCACTCTTCACAGTTTATAAGCACTGTGTTTATTTGTTGATTTCTTTGTTATCATCAGCCTTCTCCAAGTAAAATATAAACACTATAGAACAGGGACCTCACTTGTCTTATTCACCATTATATGCCTGGCTTCCAGCACAGTGTCTGGCGCATAGGAAGCACCCTGTAAATATCTCTTTCATGGTTATAAAGCAACTGGCACAACATAATAAGTTAGCAGAATAAATTATGCATAATTTCAGGAAAATCTTTGAATGCTACTAAAGGATTCATACTGAAATTCCTTTATCTTCCCTGAGGTCTTTTTTTCAGGCCCAATAATTCTACTTAAAGCTGAACTTCTTAAACACATCTGCTGTTTCCATAAAGCCTATCTCTATGAAAAGAGGGCTGATCTCTTATGACCTGAGTTTAATACAGTAGATTGTCTTCTATAATAAGAGTAGCTGGTGTTTTTCACATTTATTTAAGCAAAATAATAAAATCTCCTTTTTCTTGCTTTTGGACTTGGTGCCTTGAAAAAATGGCTGATGTTAGCAAATCAATTTACTTTAATTGGCTGGGGCTGTAAGAGTTAGCTCTGGGCCTCCAGATAACTTGGGCAGAAAGTGTGGCAGCATGAATAATAGAGCTCTCATATAAAGCAGAAAAAGATAATAATTCATTAGTAGAAAAAATTCACTGCTCTGAACCAAACAAAAGTCTTAATTCAACATTATTTTGAACACTTATTATTAGATACATTTATTGAGCACATTATTGAACACTTACACTGCATTACTAGGTATCATTATTTAGGGCACTATAAATGATAAAGTGCACCATAATTTTATGTATCACTTAGAAATTTAAAAATCCTGTCAATTCAGCAATTGGATAGCATCCGTTAAAAGGCACATCCTGACTAAAAAGTAGATATGATGGATAAAAATATCATCCGAGAGTTAACAGACAAATAGGGAAAGCGGAGATATAGTTAATTAAGGTCATATACAGTTTGATAAAGCAGCAGTAAAAATATGTGCAAAGAACTTTTTCTTCTTGGTGGTTCACTTCTCTTCCCTGATATCAGCTTCTAAATAAGCTACCTACACACAAGTTTTATCTTAGGCACTGATTTGCAGAGAACCCAATGAGCTAGTTGATATCAGGATTAGCTCTAGAAAGCAGACCTTTAGGATGTGATTCTAGAACACTACTCATCAAATATTAAGAAGTACCTATTGCTGGTGATAAGTGGATTCCTCATGATAACCTATGGCATACTGAAGGATCACAGCAGAAAAGAGCCATCTGCTGTAGATTAGGATGAGTTACAGATGGGAGGTGAAGTAGTCGTTCGTGTAATAGTTAGCATCTGAATGTTACAGGGTATTTATCATTCAATGGATTATGCACTGGCTGTGGAAATCTTCAAGAACAAAAGCAACAGGCTCAGTTCAGCAAACCATCAACTAAGAGTGAACCATAAAAGCCAAAGAAAGGTCCTTGATGGCAGTACTTAAAGAGATTCTCTTCTCATGGTGTCGCAGAGAAGATTGAGTTGAAAATTATGCCTACAAAGGAGAGCCAATGACAGACTGAATGCACAGGTGTGATGGGTTTCCTATGCAAAAATGAGATTCCTGATAAGGACCACTTGGGGTGGGAACATTTGGATGGATGCGTTCAAAACAGCTTGAAACGCCAGTTCCTCTGCAGGGGCTAGCGTCAGTAGCCTCTTCCCCTTGGTATAGGGTGAAAGGAAGCAGTCCTTCCTTGTCGGGAGACCTGACCTGAGGATGATGCCTTGAAAGAAGACACTTGTCACCCTCCTCAGAGCCACCCTCACCTTGCCTCATCCTCTAGACCAGTAAGTAAAGTAAGGTCTCATTGTAGCCCCAGAGGGGAAGTGAGTTTTCCAGGAGAGAACAGTTTACTTACTGAAAAAATTGGCCAACACATGCCAGTGAAACCAGAAGAACCCAGGTAGATCTGGGTTTTAAAAGTATTGGATTGGGGCCCCTGAGTGGCTCAGTCGGTTGAGTATCTGGCTTGGGCTCAGGTCATGATCTCACGGCTCGTGGGTTCAAGCTCTGTGTCAGGCTCTGTGCTGACTGGTAGCTCAGAGCCTGGAGCCTGCTTCAGATTCTGCATCTCCCTCTCTCTCTCTGACCCTCCCCTGCTTGCACTGTCTCTGTCTCTCCAAAATAAATAAAAACCATAAAAAATTTTATTTAACAAAAAAGGATTGGATCAAGGAGAACAGAACATAAGCCTTGACAGCAGGGTTTACATTCATGTGGCAGTCTTCCCTCATAACCCAGGTTTCCTGGAAAGGGCAGGGACTTGGAGATGGTCAAAATATGCTGCTGGATGGGTCCATGAAGTATAGATATATCAATTCCTACAAATAAGGCGGAAATGCCTGGTGGAGTCAGAAGTGTCACGGAGTCACTGGCTTTCTAGTAGCTCAACAAGAGCATCTCTGATCCAACTGCTTTATCAGTAGGACTTCCACAGAGAATTTCATGTCGGAAGAGAATTCCTACTGCTGTAAAAAAAAAAAAAAAAAAAAAGAAAGAAAAAAGAAAGAAAAAAGAAAAGGCTGTTTGCACTCTAACATGCCATAGGATCCTGGTCTGTTTAGCTCTGGGGTCTGACTGCCCAAGGTCAAATTCATGGCTCTACCTTTTCTTGACTCTGAGAACTATGGCAAGATACCTTACCTGATTCAGCCTCAAATTGATCTGTAAAATGGAGGTAATGGTGCTATCTACCTAACAGAGTTATTGTTTTAAGTTAGAAAAAAAAGCATGATATTTAGCACAGTACCTAGTACATAGCAAATACTTGATACTTACATAGGAAAGACAAAGAAATAAATTCCTTTAGCCAGATTAGATTGAGCAGAGCTAGGTGATTTAGTTCTAGCTAGATACATTTTAAACCATGTAGATTTTTTTTATATCAAAAGTATTTAATATCTGTATTTTAAATGGAGTCTTGTAGCCTTGTACTTTGATTTTTTTATATCAAAGTATTTTATATCAAATGATTCTAGTTTAGATACATTTTAAACCATGTAGTTTTTTTATATCAAAGTATTTAAAAATCTTCATTTTAAGTAGAGCCTTGTAGAATAATAGTAATAATACATTAGGTTGACTGTAAGAACTTGTCATTTTTATAGGTCAGAAATGGCTGAAGATTGGAAGTTTGGGTTGTTTGTGCATAATATCTGGAAAGGATGAACTTTCCTAAGGTGCAGGTTGGTGGGGTGGGGGGGAGTTGGCCAATGATAACCTAGTCCTATGAATAAAACTATCCCTTCACGATGATCTCCTGCACAGTCACCATGGGTTATGGAGTAGACCAGCTTTCATCTTGACTTAGGAACATGGTTCCATGGTAAAGAACTGAGACAGAGCTAGTCAGAATGGCTTCCTGGTTCAGTTGCTATTGCAGCAGAACCTATCAGCTAAGTCCTTGGAAGCTTATTTAAAACCAAAATTAGGACAAAATGTGCAAGCAGGTAAGTGTCACTACTCTGGTACCTCCGGGTTCTGTGATCATGTGAACTGCGAAGTTTAGTGCCACATCTCTTGGGGCACAGTTAGAGATGTGCAAATGGGAAGTGTCCTGGCATCTTAAATGACAGTTCTGCTATCCCTGTTATACTCGGGATTTAATGGTATTAAAATTTAGGTGATCTGTTGTTACTGTCTCTCATTTTGCTTTTCTGTGGTTTGTGTACTAGCTAAAAATAACAGTTTCCAGATAGAGATCTTAGAATGCCTGAGCCACATAATGGAGTACTCATATATTCTTTTCATCTTGCATTTTCCCTTACCCAGAGTTTTACCAGGTAAATATATGAAAATGAGGTTGGTGTCTAAAAGACATCCTTTCCACTAAGCTCATGTGGTCCCAGGAAATGTCATAGAATCTTTGTATTCATTCCCATGGCAACAGGCAACCCGATCACCAAGGACACTACTAGCCTTTTTCTTTAAGAAGGTTTTCTTTATATTTGAGATTGAGAGCTATTTTCTTTTTTAATATTTATTTTTGGGATGCATTGTGATGCATTATGAGTACTGAAATGACTTTGTTAGGTATGCTTGAGATGGGAAGACAATCAATGCCTCTTCATTGAGGAAGAAAACTATGATTGCATTAAAGGACTTTGCAATACTATGCAACTGGAAGTTTCTGTGTAGTGAGGTAGAAGAGACACGAAAAGAATGGAGAAAGAAACAAATTAGGCACAGCTCACTGGAATACACACACATATACAGAACCGACACACATATGTTCTCACACACACCACCGACAAAATAGACACTGGAGGATAATAAACAGCTATTTTGTATATGTAAGCTTTGAAACCGAAGGGTTTATTTTCAGTCATCTTGACTCTGAAATTTCTGTTGGAGATGAAAGCCATCATCAGTGGTACCAAGTGCCTGCGCTATTAGGGATACTGGCAAGGGTCACTGGGGTATGACTTTTTCTATCTTTGGATCCTCATTATTTTATCATCTTTTCTCTGGTGTGACATGAGGGAAGCAAATTACTGAAGACATTGCTAGATATAATCTATTAAAAGATTCTGTTCCACAGCTTATGAAATGGAACAGCTTAGGAAAGGTATACAAAGGAGAGCCTTAAAATACCAATGCCTTTCCACTCCTGCCCCAGAGACTAGTCTAGGGTAGGACTCCTTTTAAAAAAAATTTCTACATAATTTCAGTGTGTGACCAAGACTGATTAGCTTAATCACCTTAGAGACCATTAGCATTTATATGATAAAGAAACGTTTCATTTTGCATCATATCACACTGCTATATGGGGGGCTATGTTCCAGTTTTAATCAAGATCCACTGGGTGTTTTTAAATATTTCAAATTATATATGTAAAATCTCATTAAGTATTCAGAATCAGCTCAGTCAATAGGGGAGATTCTACTTCCCCTTGACAGAAAGGAAAAGTGAGTCCTTGTGTAACTCAGTGACTCCATTATGTTTGTCACACACCAACTGATAACGGATGTTTTTGCTTTTCCATACCATGTGTATCAACGTCGGGCAAGCAGGTCCTGTTCCAGAAACCGGGCAGCAAACAAGTTAGGTAAAAGTGGCGGAACGCGAGGGGCAAGTTTGGGCCTGGCAGGGTCGACTATCATTCCACATACTGTCTCCCAAAGCCGCTGCAACAAAATACTACAAGTTGGGAGGCTTAAAACAACACACATGTATTCTTTTACAGTTCAGAAGGCTAGAGGTTTGAAATTAAGGCTTCTAGCAACCTTTGGCATTCCTTGCCTTATTGTGGTATCTCTTTGCCTTTGTCTTGATGTAGCCTCCTTCTTTGTGCCTTCTCTGTGTCTCTGTTCCAAATTTTATTTCTCTTATAAAGTCACCAGTCATTGGATTTAGGGCCCACTATAAATATGGCATGATTTCATCTTGTGATCCTTAACTAATGACATCTGTGAAGACCCTATTTCCAAATTAAGCTCACATTCTGCAGTTACACGTGGATATGAAAATTGGGAGACATTATTCAATCTATTCTGCAATTGACATTTGGAGATACAAGTCCTTTCTCAATGAGAAAACTTCTCTTGTGAGAAGACTGGCACAGAACGGTGGGAACAGGCATGTAAGAGGCAGCCGTTCTGGGAGCCCTCACAAAACACAGGCAGATCACGAGGGCGGTTTCTGGGAGAACTGTGGGACTCAGAGTGAGAAACAAGTGAGAAAAAACTTTTTCTCTCAAGGCAATTAGTCAATTATGTATAATAGTATAAGAAGGCTTGTCTCCCCACCTATGCAAGTTGGTTCCATAGGAGTTTATTGGATATTTTTTTTGTAGACCTAATACCTATAAGCTTTGGGTGCATCAAAAAAAAGCTGTGGTCTCCAACTGGATGAGTTGACCACCTCAAATGGGAAGTAAGCTTGTCTCCTGACAGAGGAGTGAGAAAGGCTTACAGGAATACCTGTTTACTTGTCAGCTAATAACAAGCGTTTTAAAAGAGAACCAATACACAAAGGAAACAGGCAAAGATTTTGACCAAAGAGAACCACCCCCAACGATTTGAGCTTTACAGTTAGTTGTAGGATGTTCCTTCCATAAAGGATAGACCACGTGGAAAAATGATAGCCCTTGTTTCATAGCAGATGAGAAAGACTCACAGGTGTTGGTAGGTGGGAAGAAATCTATTAATATTCCTAAGAAGAGCTGCTCCATACAGACAAGCGTTGCTGGAAGGTAATGGATGTGGAGAAGGTGGAATTGCCTTGGCTAGTTGGAAGCACAGAGTCTCACAGAGTTAATGGTACAGAGACAAACTCAACAAGGCATAATTTGACCAACTAGCAACTAAAGTTAAGTAACTAACTGCAGCAATTTTCAGAGTGAGTTCTAGTAACTTACTGATGGTCTGGTAAAGCTCAGATACATATCAATTGTTCTAAAATTTTGCTTTTAAAAGTTCAAAGAAAGAAAAATAAGAAGAATGCAATTTCTTTTAGGAATATCTTGTTCTTTTATTTGGTTATCTAGAAGTCAAGCAAATATAGATTGTTTCTATGTACCTGTGATAGTCTCCTCAATTTCAAGTCATTTGCAGTTAAGAAAATCTCCTAATCTATCCATGTGTACCATGGTTCCCAAGGTATTTATTTTCATACCTCCCATCTCCTTATATTTATGTGCTTGGACTACACATTACAGCTTTTGCTGAGTCAATTGATTTGTACACATGTTCCCAACTGCCTATAATGGCATTCTTGTTAGAGAGGATACTAAACCAAATGAAATAGCTTAAGATAATGGTGTTTGTTTGGACAATACAGGTTTTTCCATTAATGTATTTAATTACCATATCAAGATTCAGAGTTGGTAGTAATTATATTTTATTCCTAATTAAAATAAGCTCAGGAAATGTATATTGAAAGGATTTGGTTCAATTCACTTTGGAAGTTTTCTGTTGAATAACCTCAAAAGACTTTCTAACTATTGAATATGCAAGGTGGAGGGACTTTGAAGTTTGAACATGCCTGGTGGGGGTACTTTTGTTTCTTCCAACTCTAGTCTGTTGGAATGTCTATGGACATCAGACTTCTTCAGCTTGTAGGTACAAATGGAGGCCACTATAGCAAAACAGTCCATTGATTTCTGCTTCTTGACCTCTTCGTTGACATATGATCTATAGTCCCACTTTGAAAACCTTAGTTATTTCTAGGTACTTCAGGGAGCTTCACGCATGTTCGCAAATGCCTTTTCATATGGTCCCCCATTCTGACCCTTCTCCAATAATTTGTTCTTGGGTAGTACTATGTGACCCAGTTGTTGAAATGATAGCACTGCCACAATAGTGCATACAGTGGTTGTATCAATTTGATATGGATTTCCTTGCAGACCAAAACTTAGTTTGGGTGGCATGGGCTATAATAGAAGTTCAGATTTCTTCAAAAGTATTCTGGCTAATTAAAGAAATAAGTATTACATGCTGTAAGGTACTAGTGTTTGTATGAATTTCCTAAGGTCAGTAATTCATTCAGCATTTGATATTTTCATATTTAAAATTGGGGCACCTGAGTGGTTCAGTCAGTTAAGCATTGGATTCTTGATTTCGGTTCAGGTCATGATATCATGGTTTGTGGATGGAGCCCCACATTGGGTTCTGTGCTGATGATGTACTTTGCTGAAATTCTATCTCCCCCTCTTTCCCTGGCTCTCCCCTGCTTGTACATGCATGAGCTCTCTCAAAATAAATAAATATTTAACGAATACTACTAAAAGGAAAACTTATTTAAATTTAAAATAAAAAATAAATTCAACCATTTAGATTATGGTGGTACCTAAAGCCAGGTTGAATTTATGTCAGGAGGAAAGAATAGCTAAAAGTCTGGCTATTGTTACTTCTCCTGGTATTTCTTAGTTCTCCTCTCCTAGTTCTGTCAACAGCCTTCCTTTATGCTACTAAAGGGATTTCTAGAACTGTGATGTTACATTGTAGGTTTTCTCTTTCAAAGTCATCTTATTTATATTTGATCTTTTTGTTCCTCTGGAATAGAGCAGGCCATGAGAATTAGCCTTCTTTAGTATTTGATGACACAAGAAGGCACTTGAATATCCAAGATCATACAGCTCACATGAGGTGACGTCAGGTTTCACATCTAGATCTCCTGTCTCCAAATCTGACACTTTTCCTCAGATGGCTTTTAGTGAGTGGGAACAAGTACCCTTTGTACTCAGGGATACATTCACTCCTCTGTTTATAGCAGCATTATTTACAATACCAAGATATAGAAACAGCCCGTGTCCATTGATCGATGAACAGATAAAGATATGGTCTATATCCATATCCATTATTCAGCTATAAAAAAGAGTGAAACCTTGCCATTTGCAATGACATGGATGGAGCTAGAGAGTATAATGCTAAATGAAATAAGTCAGAAAGACAAATACCATATAATTTCACTCATATGGACTTTAAGAAACAAAACAAATAAGCAAAGGAAAAAGAGGGAAAGACAAACCAAAAAACAGATTCTTCCATTATAGAGAACAAACCGATGGTTACCAGAGGGGAGGGGCGGATGGGTGAAATAGATGATGGGGATTAAGGAGTGCACGTGCTGTGATGAACACTGGGTGATGTATGGAATTGTTGAATCACTATATTGTACACCTGAAACTAATAAAGTACTGTGAGTTAACTATAAAACTAACTTTGAGAGCCTACCATGTGCCAAACATCAAATAGCTCTCCACAGCTGCCCTGTAGATATACTCACTATTTTTATAGATGAATTACAGATTCAAAAAGGTTTAGTAACCTGCCCAAGGCCTCATCTGGGAAGTAGAAAAGTCAGAACTGAGATTCAGGTCTTCTTGGTCTTTCTACTACCTCACAGTTGCCTCTTACATGTGTTTAGAAGGAATTGGACAGTAAAAGGAGATAGGAAACAAGTCATGGTGGTGGGGGGGGTGGCGGGGACCACTGTCCTCAAGGTAAGAGTAGGTAGTAGGGTCTTTATGTGTATATGATCCTTCGCAAAGATTAGATCATGGGCAGGCCTGATTCCTAGGTGGAAGGGTCATTACGTACATTGGTGACTTAGGAATCCCTGACAGATTCCTAAACAGTCTTAAGAATGTTTTTCCCACAGACACATGTCTTGGAATCTGTTTTAAAAATCCATATGTTTCTGGAAGGGCATTACACATGAGGGTTAATTTGCTTAATTAGAGATTAGGAAAGGTACCTATGGCTCTCTGCCATGCACTCTCCACTGAGGTCGTCAAGTTTAAAAATGACACAGCAGGTGTATTGGAAAGGGGTTGGTGTGTAGGAGCCTGGGTACAGCCTACATGAAGAGCAGGTCCAACAGAGGAAGAGGAGCCATTAGCTACTGGAGCCCAAAAACCCTGTGTGAGGCTGTGGAAGAGACAAATGAGATGGGGGGGGGGCGGGTATGAGAGGCCCGTTTTGCCTATTCTATCATTTATTCTATTGCCAGCTCTGTATACACTTGTCCTCTGACTGGATTTCCATGGAAATTCCAGAACTTTTCCTTCATCATGAAAAGCAATGCATTTTATTTCCACAGACCAGAATTTCAAACAGTCTGGGAATTCCGATTCATTATTTCTCCACACTCGATAAACAGTATCCCTCAACGGCACAACATCATCACTTGATTAATATAAGCACACTCCTGGCAGCTCATTTTTGAGAAACACCCACTCCTAATTGTTTTTCCCCTTGTTCCTGTAGCATACTAACATTTCGCTATTGACACTTGGCAGAATCTTACTAGTGCGGCAACTGCTCCCCGAAATTCTCCTATCGTTAATCACAGGGCTAGAAGCCCACTCTCCTCCTGCCGCTTCTGCACACACTCATTTTCAGCTTGCAGCACCATAAATAAGATTCTCAGCCCCTGCCGGCTGCCTCATTATCTTCTTCCAGTTTCTTATTGCGCTACACCTCTAACTGGTCAAGCATCCCCATAATTAATGTTTAGTTCTCTGCTTTCTCTTTCTGAATACAATACGCAGTTTCTTCCTAATGGGCCAGGTATGTGGTTGTCCTTTGTTCTTTAATTTTTAGCTAGTCTTACATCTGCCACTCAACATCAACATGCACATTGTGACAAAGCTTTGAAACTTGGCCAGTGCTTGAAAAACAAAAAAAAGATAAATTAGTGAAGTTGATTTGTTTATAATTAAGGGACCCAATTTCTTTTCCCAAAACATGGGTGTCCTGCCTAGTAAAGTGGCAGAAGAGACAACACTTATATTTTGCATTCTAATTTTTTTCGTCAAATTGAAACTGGAATGTTTATTATTTTTGAGAGAGAGAAAGAGAGCATGCGAGTTTGAGTGGGGGAGGGGCAGAGAGAGGGAGACACAGAATCTGAAGCAGGCTTCAGGCTCTGAACTGTCAGCACAGAGCCTAATGCGGGGCTTGAACTCATAAACCATGAGATCATGACCTGAGCTGAAGTCAGACAGCCGACTAAATGATCCACCCAGGTGCCCCTAAAATTTTTTTTGATATGAAATAAGCATACATAACTATATTAAGTCATGCTGACTATACAAGGATCAGGTTGTGGACATGACAGCAGTGTGTTGAGCCATTAGCTCATTCAGGGTTAGCTTCAGTTTTGGAGAGTGTCCACCAATGTCACACCCTTTCCTGATCAGCCTGCAGCTAATGACTAAGCCAGCAGGAGACGGAATTGCCAACCATTTGGACCTGACTCCAGACCTCTCTGATAAAGGGACACTCACTTCAGCGCACCCTTACAAGTTGGCCGAGGTTTTGCTGGGCCTCCGTCACACTTGATTATTCCCCTGTCCGCGGAGCTCCAGCGGTTAGCGTGCGGTACTTACACGATTATTCCCCTGCCCAGCCCTGCCTCTTGGCCTTTTCTTTCACAGTTGTTGATCTGAGTGCCTGCTTCCCAAGACCCCGGCCCATGACAGACCCTATCTATTATAAGTAAGTGTACATGCTTACAGCTTTTTGGAGTTTCAGAAATAGAGATGACCAGGCCTCTCTCTGTATTCTGACAAGCCCCGCCGAGGCCCCGTGAGGGAGTCAGGGTCTGACGGAGCAGCCGAGGGCCGGTGGGGCCACCACGGTAGCGGAGGCCCACTCACGGCGCTGGCGTTGCTGTCTGCTGAGGAGTCCTGTGAAGGGGCAGTTTGTGTCTCCCTAACTAGCTCCACTCTCAAGATGAGAGCCTGAGCTGAATTTACAGCCTGGCCTCGCTGGCTGGCGCTTCTCACGGTTTGGCCCCTCCCTGTCTTGAGAAGAATGGGGGAGTGGTGAGTAAATCTATGGGCACCAGACCCGGGAGGCCTGGGTTTTTAACAGCTTTATTGAGATATAATTTACCTACAATAAACTACACAATTAAAGTGTTTGACAAGATAGATATACACCCATGAAACCGCCCGCAGAATCAAGGTAATGAGCGTATCTGTTGTCCCTGAAACTTTTTCTCACCCGTTTGTAATCCTTCCCTCCTGCCCCAACCCCCATCTGCAAGCAACAATTGATTTACTAGTTGTCATTATAGATTTGCCATTTTCTAGAACTTTTGTGTAATTGAAATCATTCAGTATATACTTTTTTTTTTTTTTTTGGTATGGCTCTTTTCAGCACAATTAATTTGAAATTCATTTATGTTGTTGCCTGTGTCAATCATGCATTCCTTTGTATTTCAAAGTAAAATTTTATTGCGTTGATTTATATAGTTTATTCATTTACACTGAAGGACATTTAAGTGTCTAGGTTTTTTTTAAACAAGTATAAATAAAACTGCTATGAACATTTGTGTGTGGGTTTATTTTGATGCCTTTTGTTTATTTCTCCAGGAAGAGATCAACAAACCTTTTCTGTTAAAGGCCAGATGATAATCTAGGTTATGCTGAACATTTAATCTCTCTTGCAATTTCTCAATTCTAACCCAAGTATGAAAAAAAAATTACAAACATGAACGAATGGCTGTGTTTCAATAAAACTTTATTTATAAAAATATAAGGCTCTTGCTCTAGGCTAAATACTTAAAAGTGGGATTGATGGATCATAGGGAAAGTATATGTTTAACTTGATAAGAAATTGCCAAACTTTTCAAGAGTGGCTCTACTATTTTGCAGTCTCACTAGGAACATATGTGAAATATAGTTGCTTCTAATCTTCAATATTTTGTATTGGCAGTTGGTTATTTATTTAAGCCATTCTAATAGCTAAACAGTAGACTTTCATTGTGGTTTTAGTTTATGTTTGAAATTTACATTAAAATCATAAGAATAATTGGACAATTTCCTATTTACATTTAAATTTTTTTTAAATTTTTTTTTTTTTTTATTTTTGAGAGTGAGAGAAAGAATGAGTTGGGGAGGGGGCAGAGAGGGAGGGAGAGAGGAAATCTCAAACAGATCCCAAACAGGTTCCACTCTCAGTGCAGTCTGACATGGGGCTCAATTCCATGACCATAAGATCATGATTGAGCCTAAATCAAGAGTCAGTTGCTTAAGGGACTGAGCCACTCAGGTGCCTCCCCCACTTTTTTTTTTTCTTGAGAGAAAGACTGAATGAGGGGGGAGGGGAAGGGAATCTTAAGCAGGCTCCACACTCAGCATTGAGCCCGATGTGGGGCTTGATCCCAGGACTCTGGAATCATGACCTGGGCCAAATCAAGAGTTAGATGTTCAACCAACTGAGCCATCCAGGCACCCCTGAATTTATATATGTATAAAAATTTGCTTATTAGCCACTAGTATATTTTCTTAGGTCAAGTGTTCAAATTTTGATTTTTTTTTTTTTTAGAAAAATGAGCTGTTTTCTATTTGTTGCATTTTGAGAGTTCTTTATAAGATAGCAATCTTTATGGATATAAGTCTGTATCAGATATGTGATTTGCAAATATTTTCTGTCACTCATTAGCTTGACTTTTAATTTCTTAATCTTTCACAGAGGAAATAATTCTATGTTTTCATGACATCTAATGTGTCAATTTATTTTCTGTTACAGACTATTCTTTTATTGCTATATTTAAGAACTTTTTGCCTAGCCAAAGGTCACAATGATTTACTTCTAGATCTTCTTTTAAAATTTTTATGGATTTGTATTTCACATGTAGTTTATGGTCAACTTTGAGTTAATTTTAAGTTATGAGATCAAGGATTCAGCACCATCTGTTGAAAAGACTAACCTTCCTCCATTGAACTGCATTTGTAACAGTCTAAACTCAATTTACCATATTTATGTGGTCCTATTTCTATACTCGCTATTGAGTTCCAATGACCCGTGTGTCTACTTTTTCACCAATGTATTACTGTCTTGATTACTGGAGATTTACATTTAGTCTTAAAATTGAATAGTGTGAGTCCTCCCAGTTTGTTACTTATCAAAATAACTTTGGCTGTGATAATGGTTTTGCCTCCTAACATGCATTTAGGATTGGTTTTTGAAAAAAACTGGAATTTTTATTGAAATTGCATTAAATATATAAATCAACTTGGGGAGAATTGACATGTTAACTATGTTGAGTCTCCTGATCTATGAAGATATTATATTTCATCTTTGATTTATTTCATTGGCATTTCGGTTTCCCACATACTAATGCTACACTCAAGTTTGTTAGATTCACACTTTAGTGTTTCAATTTTTGGAACTAAAGTAAATAGTATTTGAAAAATCTTTTTAATCTTCCAGTAGGATGCTGAAAAGGAGTAGGTCACATAGACATCCTGCCTTGTTTCTCATCTTAGAAAGCACTGAGGACTTGACCATTAAAAGTAATGCTGTCAGTTTTTGTTAGATGACCTTTATCAGGTTAAGGAAGTTCCCTTTTATTCTGAGTTTGTGGAAGTTTTTGTTATTTTAATTATGAATACATGTTAAAAATATTTGAAGCATTTTGTCAACCAATTAGTGCTCTCATGTGGCTTTTCTTTTTCTTCAGTTAATACAATGTCTTACATTGATTTTTGTGATGTTGAACCAACCTTGCATTTTTGAGATGCACCCCACTGGGTTGTGATGTGTTGTTGCTTTTACATACTGCTGGATTATTTTGAGGATTTTGGCGTCTATGTTTGTCAGACAGAATGGCCCATGGTGGTCTGTTTTTTGTTTGTTTTGCACTATCTTCACCTAGTTTTGGTAATGCTGCTTCATAATATGAATTATTTTCTGGAAGAAATTTCATAGAGTTGGTTGCATTTACCTTCATTTTTGAAAGATTTTTCACTTACAAAGAATTTGAGGCTGTCCTTTTTTTTCTTTTACGGCTTTGAAAATATTGCTTTACTGTTTTCTATCTTGCATTATTTCCCACAAGAAATATACCATGATTTTATCTTTGTTTCTCCTTACATATATGTAAATATAAATCTATATGCTTTTGAGATTTCTCTTTACCACTGATTTTGAGGATTTGATTATGATGTGCCTTATTATAATTTTCTTCAGGTTTCTTATATGTGAGACTTGTTGAGTTTCTTGTTCTGTGGGTGATAGTCTTCAACAAATGTGGAAAAATTTGGGGGCACCTGGATGGCTCGGTCAGTTAAGCATCTGACTTTGGATTAGGTCATAGTCTCCTAGCTCATGAGTTCAAGCCCCGCATCAGGCTCTGGGCTGAGAGCTTGGAGTCTAGAGCCTGTTTCAGATTCTGTGTCTCCTTCTCTCTCTGCCGCTCCCCGGCTCATGCTCTGTTTCCCTCTCTCAAAAATAATAGATATTAAAACAAGTGAAAAAATTTTGACTATTAGGTCTTGAAATATTTTCTCTTTTTGCCCTTTTTGGACACTAATTATCCATATATTTAGCCCATGGTTGATGGATGCTCTGCTCATTTCTTTTCGGTCTTTTTTCTCTTGGTATTTCATTTTAGATAGTTTATATTGCTATGTCTTCAAGTCCACTAATTTTTGTCTTGCAGTGTCATCTGCTGTTAATACCATCAGTGTGTTTTTCATGTCAGAAATCTCTTAAATGTTCAAATGCACTCATCTTTACATCTTCTATGTCTTTACTTAACAAGTTTAATCTCTCCTCTAATTTACTGGATATATGGAATACAGTTGCAATAACAGTTGCAGTACAGTTACAATAATAAAATAATAAAATGGTACCGTTTTATTGTCCTTATCTGCTATTTATTGTCTATATACTTTCTGAATTAGTTTTGATTTTTTTTTTTTTTACACTGTAGTTGTAGTTTTTCCTTCTTTACACGACTGGCTTTTGGTTTTGTTTGCTTGTTTGTTTGAGAGAGAGAAAGAGTGCAAATGATCATGACTTCATCTCATAACTATGAGATCATGACCTGAGCTGAAATCAAAAGTCAGATGCTTAACAGACTGAGCTACCCAGGCATCCCCAATAAAATACTAAAGAAGTTAAAGGGACTTAAGCTAACCTGAGGAAAAATTGTGCCCAAATATTTCGTTGTAGAACTCTTCATGAAAATATTGCTTTTCTATTTATTGTCCTCTTGTGATATGATCAACAGATAGACACACCCATATCATCATAACCATAAGCACCCTGAATTCTTGTTTTAAATAACACTTAAAAAGTGTTTTTGAGAGAGAGAGAGAGAGAGAGAGAGAGAGAGAGAGAGAGACAGACAGAGACAGAGACAGAGACAGAGACAGAAAGAACATGAGAGGGGAGGGGCAGAGAGGGAGGGAGACCCAGAATCCGAAGCAGGCTCTGCATACTGAGCTGTCAGCACAGAGTCCCAATGCAGGCCTCGAACTCAAACTCACAAACTCACAAACCATGAGATCATGACCTGAGCCGAAGTCGGTAACTTAACTGACAGAGTCACCCGGTCCCCACGCACCCTGAATTCTTAAAGCACAGTCCCTTCTATCCTCTACAGGACAATCTCTCAACTTCTGTGAGACTCTCCTTCACAGCAATAACAATAATTAGCATTTGTACAGAGTTTTGAGAATGGAGTGCACATTTTTCACATACTTCCCATTTGAGCTCCTGGGAGTCACTTTATCTCCAGTTGAGGGATGAGGAATGGAGTGTCTGGGTCAGGGACTCACAGCCAGATCAAGTACCGGCTATTCTGATTCCAGCCACAGTGACTTCCTCAGGGGGGCTGTTCTTCCTGTTAGAGAATAAGGAGTAATAACTTCCATATTATTTTGCTCTCTCTCTATTGCAAGAAACTGTGGTTGAATGATGGTACTTCTAGAAATGACCCTTTTAAAATTGCTGTCAGTTTTTGTTAAATGTTACTACTTCAAATTGGCATGTTGATCTATCAGTACAAAACTTACTTTCACGTTTAGCTGATGGTGTTTAATATGTAATGTACCTAGACTTAGGATGGTTTTTCCTTTCGGAAAGATTGAATTTATGGGATGGACACACAGGACAATTTTATGCTGTGTAGTATATTTTGCTTTTTAGTGCAATAGTCACTTTTAAGTATCACCTTTTTTTAAAAGAAATACTGCTTTTTCAGGTCTATTAATTACCTTGATATGAACTGAAATACTGTTCATTTCAAGAGAAGGCTAGGCTATAAATTAGGAAAATCTTTTCTGTGAACTTTTTACCTTCATTTCTTTCCTCTGATATATCCTTTCATCATTTTAGTTAGGAAACAATTTATATGTACTTTGAGAATTCAGAATGATTTTTTTCCCCTGTGGACTAGAATACCAAATTGTGCTTTCTCAAATATGATGTGCAATAGGGAGAACTATTAGCAAAATGAAAATTAAAAACTCTTTTTCACCTTCCTGTGGATTATTTCCTGTCACTTCCCATCACCCATCCCAGAAGGAGAGATCAACCTTGAGGGGGTTCATGGAGGTTGAGCCCCCTCCCTTCCCCTGTCTCCATTTTACCTTCAGCCTATTTGGTGGACTGGTTCAGTCAGAGCATACAACTCTTGATTATGGAATTGTAAGTTCGAGCCTCACATTGGATGTAGAGATTACTTAAAAATAAAAATTTTAAAACCTAAACCAAAACAAAATCAGTTTAAGGGTTTCTAGCTCATTGAGATGGATTAGCCTGGATTTTCCTAAAAGTAAATGGGTTTGAAGTTTAGATGAGGTAGAAGTGGAGAGACCCAAGAGATAGATAGTCACCTTCAGAGAATAGGGAGATGATGTGGGCTGGGGATTTCCGTGAGTGCATGCAGTGGTCTCATAAGGGACAATGTCTGTGGTACTAGACACTAAGTATTGAGGCCCTGAGGGCAGTACTGAGGGTCTCTCTGTGGCCTGCTGTTGAGGAGAAGGCAGTGGGAAGCAGGGCTACACTGCTCAGATTACAGGACTTGAGGGATAGGAACAGGCCTGACACAACACAGCGGTATTTGGTAGCAGAGGAAATGACAGCAATAATGACAACCACCATGATCTACCAAGTCCCAATTGTTATGTCATATTCATTCATTCATTCATTGTCCCCTAGTTTATTTCTCATTGTTTGTTGTGTGTATAATGAATGGTTTAATGACTTTGTCTGGAGGCTATTATTAAATCTCCCAGATTCTTACATGTTACCAAAGAGGACTCCAAAGCATGTCCATTTCCAGTTTCTTGCCACCCTGTGCTTCCTGTTTGTGAGTCATACCTTATCAGCATCCTGTTTTTTGTTGTTTTCTAGTAGACACCTGTGTACAAAGAAATTTGTTCATAGTTTCTAGATCTTTTTATCATTTGGAATGCTTTTGGCCATGTTCTTATTTTCTATTTCTGCTTAACAAAAAATCAGAAAACTTGGTGTGTTTTTTTAATGTTTATTTATTTATTTTGAGAGCAAGAGGTGAGTTGGAGAAGTGGGAGAGAGAGAATCCCAAGCTGTCAGCATGGAGCCCAATGCAGGGCTTGAACTCATGAACTATGAGATCATGGGATCATGACCTGAGCCAAAATCAAGATTCAGATGCTTAATGGACTGAACCACCCAGGCGCCCCAGAAGGCTTGATGTTTTAAAACAATTTATTATCTAGTTGATGGGATTCAGCTGGGTGCTTCTTGTTTAAGATCTTTCATGTGGTTACAGTGAGATGATTACTTTGGCTAGAGTCATCTAAAGCTTGATGACTAAGCAGTAGGAAACTGATACAAAGAAAGAAACAAGTAATTATAACACACAGCAGAAAAAACTATGTAACAATTTTAGAACACTTTACATGTAGTTCAAAGTACTTTCCGTATCTGTTATCTCATACAAAAATACACTAACACAATTCTGAGTTTTAATTAGACAACTAGGCAAGTATAGATGGTGGCTAGATTAAAACAGTCATAGGAGAGGCAATTATTGAAGGAAGAATATGACTTCCATGAATGTAAAAGATAGTAGGAAGGACTCCCCACTCTGAGGGAACAGCATGGAAAAAATTCCAGACCATGAGTGTATGGTAAGGGGGTCTAGCAACTAGAAGAAGGTATTACGTAGGAGACTGTGTAAGGGAGATAGTTTATGAAATAAAAGGGAAGTTTTATGAGACTTACTCACTGGAGAAAGACAAACTCGTTTATTCTCAGTTAGGAAGTCCTGGCTAAATCTGACTTGTTCAGAGCAACACACTGGACAACTGTTCTCACATATGTGCCACTTATCATATTACTGAGTTGACAAATCTACTCATTAGTCAAAATGTCAACAACTGCCCTGGCTGGAAAACGTTGCTTTTTTTCAATTCATCAGGAACAGGCTCTTGACTAATATAACAAATCACATTATTAAAGACCTGGGGTTAGATAGTAAGCCCAGCCCAGGAGGTGGAAATCCTGAAGTGTCAAATGACCTTTGAAAATCCCTTAGGAGAGTCTCATGGTGGAGATCAACATACTATCTCTTATAGATCCAAGAAAATGGTTCTATAATTGAGAACCAGGTAAAGCATCTGTTTAGATGACTTACTCCAAAAACAAAACAAAACAAAATCCTCAATGTCTGAATAGAATAGCTCAGCAAGATGTTCATATTAGACATGGTATGTGGCATGTGGGCACAAAGTGGCTAAGGGAACAACGGGCTCATATATCCCACTTGGGGAAGGTCAGTAGGTTGGAAACTGGCTATTTCTCATTCCTGTTCTTGGGCTTCCCCTTACCTCCCACATTTCCTCTTCCCCCACCCTACCTGCTTCTTGTTGTGGAGCAGAAATAGGTGAATGTGTGGATGTTAAGCACATACACTATTGTCCGTGTAATGATTACAGGACCCTGACAGGGCCCCTGGCTATCTCTTCTGTTTAGAGAGCCTGTGACTAATAGCCTGAGGAAAATCTTGGAAGGCTCTTCATCTCCCTGCCTCTTGAGTCTGACAAGCAGCCAGCTTCCCTTCCTTTCTGTCCCACTCTGGTTCCTCTCCAGAACCAACAATGACTGGCAGGCTGATGGTATCTTTAGGCCCCAAATGGGCCTCCAGCTGCCAGAGTGACCACGAGAGACCCTAAAGTGGCTTCCCAGTTGACAAGCACTTACTGAACTTGGTGGTGCTGTGCTGTGTTCTGTGTGACAGGGACTCTGTGGAAGACAAGATCTAGTCACAAACCATATGCCATCTAAAACCAAGAGTTGAAACCCTGTCACCCAGTCTTTCCACCTTAGGACACACTTAAAATGTTATATTTGTTTCACATACTTGGAACTGTGCTATATGGTAGCTCTCTACAGAGAGCTCTCATAAAACTCTATCAGCAAAATAAGAATTCATGAAGTTAGGAAATGTGCAATAATACTTGTCAAGCATAGTTTGGAATGTTATACATTTGGGGCTGCAGGAGTAGCACTGGAGGCTCAAGGAGCCACCACCTGGTTGGTCCTTCCTGCCCACAGCTGCACAGATCTAGCCAGGCTACACAAGCGGTTCCCCAGAGTCACCCAGGTGAGGTGTGGCGCAGTGTCGGGGAAGGTGGGGAGGGGCACACTCTGTGCTCCAAGTATCCAGGGGGACCCTGCCGCACATAAGCCTGCCCAGTAATGCCCCACCAACTGCCACCTGCCTCTGGGCCTTGAGCACTGGGAGCCTGCCCCCACCCCCGTTCTCTACCCATTGCCTTACTTGGTGCAGTGCTGAGGGTCTCCCCAAGTCCCTCATGTCCAGCCTCATTGGCTCCTGTGTCACCCAGTGCACTGCCGCATGCAGGGCTGCACCATTGCCTTAGTGTGCAGGCAACCAGGTGGTGTGGCAGGAGATGAAGTCATCTCTTCCCTGAAGATCTTGCAGAGTCAGTGGGCCCTGCTTGGCCAGCAGTCTGGATAAGCAACTATACAGTGTTTACCACTTAGTTTAGCCCCTTGTGGATCCTATGGTAGGTATGTTTATACCTTTTTTTTTTTTTGATTTGTAATCAGTATATTAAGGAGACATTCATACATTTCAAGAATTGCTTAATTCTGATATCCAGATTTAAGCTTGTGAACATGACTTTTTAAACATATAATTAAAGCTATTCATAATTTGCTATTCTACCAACATTAAATTACAGTTACTTTGGAGCGAAAGTCAAATGGTTTAAGTAAACCTGTAACATACCTAACAAAACACCTTCCTAGCTCATACATGCAAATTCACTTCTCCGTGTAAATGTCTTTTCACTCTAAGTTACCCTGCTCCCGAAGTCACTACTCTGAAGCTTATCATGGTCCAAAGAGAAGGGGGAAAAAAGTGTCATCAGGACTGATTTATATATCTATATAAAAGATGGCACAGCAGAAGGGAAGGCAATTCTACCAGTGCAAGCCCTCAAACAGCAGATAAACCCCTTAAGAAAGGTGCCCTTTCCATCACTGGAACCACAGGCCAAATTACACAGCATGCCATCTTCAAATAACAGTTGAGGCAAAAGAATAAATGCATAATCACAATGAATCCCACCTAACAGAACTACAGACCAATACTTCTCTACAAATTAAGTTCTTTTTTTGATTGCCAATTAAACGCAAGTTTTTAACTTCATAGCTTAACAACTAAGGGTCATACCCTGGAGTCAATACATATACCTAGCATTTCATTGGGAACTACTTCATGTACATAGAGCTGAAATCAGTTACAAGGTAGGGCCTAACAAATGCGAGGGGAGACTTTTCAAAAAGTAGTTTTACAAGTATTAAACTTATCTTGCACACTGAAGTCATCATACATACAGGGCAAAGTCAGAGCTTTTATATTTTTTATTCTTCATTTAACTTTAAAAACACTAGTATAGTTGAATATTAAAACAAAAACAGTAGCCAAGTAGTGAGCTATGATTATAGTCCTTCACTCATTCACTACCGCATGTAAAATGCCAGCAGTGTTACTCACTGGCCCCATTAGGAGGTCTGACACTGAACACCACCCTAGGGTGATGTTCATCATCCTCATATGCTTCTCCAATGTAATGGCGCCGTCTTTCCTGATTTGGATCAAAGTCCACCAGTTCTACCTGGTCCATTTCATCAGTCTCTTCTACGTCCTTCCTCTCAGGTAGGAGTTTTTCCAGCAAAGAAAGTTTATCAGGAGAGAGAAAGCCATTCTCCAGGAAGTTTACCTTAAATTCAATGATTAGGCGACCCTTTTCATATGGTCTATGATAAATTGGCATGCCTTCATTCAGCACACACTTGATATCTCCGTGTTTGACAATCTGACCTGGATGAGAGGTGATGACAATGGTTCTGTTGTCAAGAGTAGATATTGGCTTTTGAAAGCCGCACAGGGCTTCAACCAGCTGTATGTCCATACACATGAAAAGATCCTCTCCTCGCCGAGTAAAAGCAGCATGGTCCTTCTGATCTAAAACAATGATAATATCTCCTGGTTCCAGTCCAGGTTCTTGGTCTCCTTCACCATGGAATGTTATCTTCTGGCCATCTTTCATGCCTTTGTCAATATGAACTTCTAGAATCTTCTTTTCGTGAACTATCTTCCTTCCATTGCAGCTTTTACATCTATCTTTAGGACTGATCCTTTCCCCATGACCCTGGTGCTCCATGCACACAGATTGAATTTGCTGAACCATTCCAGGTCCTATGTGATGAATTCTGATTTGCATTCCTGTACCTCGGCAATTGGGACAACATTCTACTGCTCCTTTCTTTCCGCTTCGGCCTTCACATTTGTTGCAAATCACATTCTTTTGCAGAGCTGGTTTTCTCGTTGCACCATTATATAAATCTTCTACGGTTGCAGAGAGCTGATGCACAACATTTTTACCTCTCCTTTCTCTTTGCATCCTTCCTCTTCCTCCAAAAAACATATCAAAGATGTCCATGGGGGAGCCAAAACCACCACCTGCGCCACCTTCTTTAATTGCTTGTTCTCCTCCTTTGTCATATAATTCCCTTTTCTTTGCATCAGAGAGCACTTCATAAGCTTGAGAAGTCTGTTTAAACTTCTCTCCTTCATTTGGATTCTTGTCAGGGTGGTACTTCAAAGCCAATTTCCTGTAAGCCTTTTTCAGTTCTTCCTGGGTGGCATTGGATTTGACCCCCGAAACATCATAGTAAGTAGTTTCTTTCACCATTTTCTACAGCCGGTGAGCGGGCCGAGGCTGGTGTGGGGGAGCGGGAAGCAGCACATTGCTGGGCGCAGCTCGGGCAGCTGCAGTTCCTCCGCTTTTCACCGAGCAGTCTGGAAAGTTCCTCCTGTTTATACCTATTTTACTGATGTAGAAACAAGGTACAGAGAAGATAAGTGACTTATCCAAAGCAACACAGCCATTAGTTAATGGTGGAGGGAGAACTGGATCCTGGCAATTCATCCTTAGGATCCTAGAATAGATTTTAAATCCACCATTTAATAATTCATATATTAGGGTAATGCTGCCCTCATAAGATGAGTTTGGAAGGGTTCCCTCCCTCCTCTTCAGTTTTTTTTTTTTAATAGTTCTAGGACAAGTTTTACATCATAATTGAGTTTGGTGGAATTTACCAGTGAAACTGTCTACTTTTGGGCTTTGGTTTTTTGGAGGTTTTGGTTACAGATTCAGTCTCCTTACTGGGAGTTAATCTATTTAGATTACCTATTTCTTCATGATTCAGTCTTCGAGGATTGTATGTTTCCAGGAATTTAACCTTTTGTCTAGGTTGTCCAGTTTGTTGTAGTTTTGTTGTAGATTCCAGTCAAGATGAATCACTGCCCTTTCCAAAGCAATCAAGTAACCATCCCTGGAAGGATGGTGCCATATTGGGAACTTAGTGTAAGTTTCTGTTGATGGCAGCTGGATATTTGGCAGCTTATATAAATAGCATTTATTCCTGCCATTGTGACTCCTCCATTCATGTACCCATGTGGCAGTATTCCGGTGACCAATGAAAGGAACTAACCAATATCAACCAAGCAGGTCATTTTGCTTACTTGTGAATTTAGCCCCTGCTCTGTAAGCCAGTGAAAGGTGCCCCTTTCCTAGTGTGCCCCATACCACTGGGCCCTAGAAGAATTCACTGATCTGGTAAGCTCTTGAATCTTCACAGAGCGTATCTTTTATCCTAAGGATTATATGTATCTTACCAAGACGTCTAGGACACTTTTCAGTTTTTCTCAGTTTGATTGACCTGACATATTTATATAGTGGACCAATGTGATATTCATGCTCATATCTAGGCAGCCCAGATATCTTTGGACTATATTTTTCATGCATGGCTCACTATATGGTCCATTCTGGTGTACATTGCATACATTTGAAAAGAGCATGCATTTTACAATTAATTGGCATAATGTTGTATAAATATATTGTAATATAAGATTGTATGTTCAGTTCTATATGATTGTATGTGTGATTATATATTTTATACCTATATATCACTATTGATGCTTTTTTCAAGGTTCTCTTTTCATTACTAAAAACAGGGTGTTAATATTTGCAACTGCAAATCTGCATTCGTCTATTTTTCCATCTCATCTATACCCTGTTTTTCTTAATATATTTTAGAGGTTTGTTATTAGATTCATAGCCATTTTGGATTTATATACTGAAGAATTAATGATTTTATGATTGTGATAGGTTCCTAATTATCTCGTGTTATATTTTTTAAGCCAACCATGTCTGCTATTAAGATAACATTTAGGGGGTGCCTGGGTGGCTCAGTCAGTTAAGCATCTGACTTCTGCTCAGATCATGATCTCGTAGCTTGTAAGGTCAAGTCCGGCATCAGGCTCTGTGCTGACAGCTCAGAGCCTGGAGCCTGCTTCAGATTCTGTGTCTCCCTCTCTCTGCCCCTCACCCCCTCTTTAAAATAAAGAAACATTAAAAATTTTTTAAAAAGATAACATTTGGGGTTCCTGGGTGGCTTACTTGGTTAGGCATCTGACTTTAGCTCAGGTCATGTGCGGGGGACCAGCCCACGCACCACTGTCTAAGGGTCTCTGAGTAGGGGGTTGGTGTCGGCGCAGTATCTATAAGAAAGAACACAAAGTGAATGGTGACAGTATTGCACTTTACTGTGATGCTTAGGATCTTTATATACCATAGGTGATTACATTTTGTCTTTAATGATTACATTGTAACTCTGAGGTTTTAGGTAAGAATCACATGTTCCAGAAAAGATTATTATTTCCATGGAAAAGAGAACAATAACATAATTTACTACAGAGTTTCAAAAACGGGAATGAAATATATTAATAAGAGTCTTGTTCTACGCATATAGTATAATATTAACCAAAGCTTAAGAGAAGGCTATTTTTCTTTAGAGGTGAACATGATGACTTATGGGTAAAGTGTCCCTGACCAGGAAGGGAGTTTCAATCTGAAAATTTGCCCACTCACCAAAACTATAATAAAAGGTCATAGAAAACTAATTCCAGTCTCTGATCCATCTTGATTTAGAGGTCATGCGCACATTCTCTAAAACAAAGGAAAGTAGGACCCAACAAGCCATATGACACTGTACTCTCAGTCTCCCAGGAGAGTGACTCAACCCTGATTCTCAACTGAGGGACCCTACTGCACAAGGGGTGCACCCACCAGCTATGCTAGGGATATGTGCATTCCTCCTGGTAGTCCAGCAGGATCTCGACAGGCCTTTTGGCTGAATGGGCCCCTAAAGTCATGATTTTGCAGTCTGTGAGTTCAAGCCCCGTATCCTGCTCTGTGTTGATAGCTTAGAGCCTGGAGTCTGCTTCAGATTCTATGTTTCCCTCTCTCTCTCTCTGCCCCTTCCCCACTCACACTGTCTCTCTCCCTCTCTCAAAAATAACCATTACAAAAAGATAACATGCCATATTTCTTATGCTTAGTGTTTGCTTATTATGTAGTTCCTTTTTTTTTTTTTGCATTCAACCTAGCTATGTCTTTGTATAGAGTGCAGACTCTTGAGCTGGGTCTTCTTTATCCAGTCTGATAATCTCTGCCTTTTACTTAGAATGTTTAGTCCATTTTTATTTAATATCACTACTTATATAGTTTGTTTTGATTTACCTATTTGCGATCTATTCTGTAATGGTATTACCTGGTTTTGATTTTTTCTTTCTCCTTTTACTCACTTCTTTGGAGTCAATCAGATATGTTTTATTATCTATCTTTTTCATGGACTTTTTAACTGTATCTTCTTTTTTTATTTTATAGTAGTTTTTCTAGGGATGATGATATGCA
This sequence comes from Suricata suricatta, assembly GCF_006229205.1. Taxonomy (NCBI): domain Eukaryota; kingdom Metazoa; phylum Chordata; class Mammalia; order Carnivora; family Herpestidae; genus Suricata; species Suricata suricatta. Next base: position 35,748,527 of record NC_043702.1, on the reverse strand, counting down.
TATTAACTTGCCAAGTTTGCTTATATTTGGTATTGTTTGAATGTAAATAAGATGTTAACACAATAGTAAAATTTCATTTGTCCCCTAACCCTGGTGGTATTGTTTTCATATTTTTTACATGTGTTTGTGAAATTATCCTACAATATAATTTTAAAATGTTATAAATGTTTTAATGTTTTAAAATCATTTAAATTTGTCATCACTCTAAAAAATGTGCAATCATATTCATGCCACCCTCAGCCTCCAGTTTGGACATTGGCCTGAAGCCCCCTGTGGCCCATCTCTCTGGTGGGCTTTGGTGTTAGTCATCTTTATGGGTTGTTTACTTTTAGTTCTTTTAATCTTCTAATGGTAGGGCTGATGAAGCCAGCTCAGACACACCTAAGGCTCTCCTGTTCCTTTCTCCTATTTGCATCTCACCTTCACCTCTGCCCCCTGCCCTACTACAGAGTTTCGGCCCTCACCTATCTGCTACTTTGTAGGACCTGTGACCCTAGTGGTGGGCACACACACTGGTGGGGGGTTGAGCATGAGAAGATTAAGGTCTGTGTGAGTAGGAAGGTAGTAGGACCTGTCAGAATCTTTTATTTTCCATTTCCTTCCATGATAGTAAAGACATTGGACTCCACTGTTGCAAGCCAAGACTACTTCAAGGTTTTCTCCTTTCTTATAGCACTTGCTTTCAGAAGTGAGGAAATGGCTGAGATTCTCCTTCAGTAATTCATGTCCATTTCCATTGATGGTACAGTTTGAGCAATAAATAACTCTTGGCTGTTCTCTCTGTCAGCTTTCCCAATATCCTCTGGCTTTTAGCACATCTACAGTTGCCTCTGGTCCAAGTTACTAGAAAGAGATTTCCTCAGCATTTAGCTCCCCCTCAGAGTTTATTCTTACTTTAAAATCACATACCTGATGCTGCTGCTATCATTGAGTATATCATACTTTCTTATATGTATCATTGCTTTGTGGTCCTCCCCCTCTCAATAGCCTTAATTTTATCTCCCTTCACCAAGCCATCAGCCAAATTTGGCTTTCAGAAGAGGAAATCTGATCAAGTCATATCCCTGTTTGTAAGATAAAGGCTTCCCTCACTTAAGTCGCTGTTCAAATGCCCTATCAGAAAGGCCTTTCCTTACTTCTCAGTCTCAAATAGCACTCACCCCTCCTTCTGTGTCTCCTTATACTGGCTTATTTTCCTTCTTACCACTCTATGCCACATGATGTATGTCTATCAGCCTCCACTATGACATGAGCTCTATGAAATGTTTCTGTCTCTATTTACTGGTGTGTGCCAGCATGTGGTAGGCGTTCAATAAATAGTTGTTGATTGTTAAATGTAGAGTGACTATAAGATAAAAATAATTTTCACAACTGATTTGCCAATCATATTGAGAGTCTCTAGACCTGGTGCATTCCACCATGCCCCCCTCCCATGCTTACTATCTTCTGCATATAGAATATGACATCCCCTTTTGGATATCTGTAGTGCGAGGTAAATTTTTCTTTTTGCCTCAGCTTGCCTTCCTTTCCTCAACATCCCAATCAAACAAATTTGGAGTCCCTCCCCATGATTTAAGATGAAGCCCAAACATTACCTCATCTCTAGACACCTTCCTTAGCTTACTCTACAGCTTCACCCAAACACCCTCACTTTTCCCACCCTGGCAGAATACTCCTTTCTCTAATTCTCCTTTCTCTAATTCTCCTTTCTGTCTCTTCCTTTGGCACTTGGAACAGAGTTCTCCTTTGACATGGAACACTGTAGTTATCTGTTTATTTAGAAGGCAGCAGAGAGTTCTGGTTATGAGTATCAGATCTAGACTTGCATTGCTAAGATTGAAATGATGGCTTCATGATTTATTATGACTTTAGGCTTACTGCTTAATTTCTGTTTCTAAGTGTGTTCATCTACTAAAATGAGAAGAATAATGGTAGTTAGATAGAGAGAAGGGCCCGGTATATAGTAAGCACTCAGTTAATGTCTCCATTGATAATGATGGTGTTATTCTCTTCTGCTACTGTGAGTTCATTGTGGGCAAAGTATTTTCTTTCTCGGTGTTTAGTAAAGCCTCTGTCTTCAAGAAAACAAATCACTACTCTTTATTTCTATTTTTATCTCCCTCTCATTCCCTTCCTCTGCCTCCTTTTCTTTTTAGCACAAACTATTATTGAGTATATATTATGGTGATCCACCAAGCTACACACTAGTCACATATGTATAAAAGGAATTCTATTAGTGTGCAAAAGATACGTGAGAGAGAGAGAAATAACATTTGGTGCTTCAGGAATTGTCTGGGCATGAGACACCACATGAGCTAAGTTTTGAAGCACAACTAGAATATTGACTGAAATCATTTAGAAAGTGATAACTATATTATTTTCTAATTACAGTTTAAAGGGCATATTTAACATAAGGGAGTAAAAATACCATACGTAAATAAAATTTCATGCTCAATATCTTGGGCCTCTAAGGAAATATAATATTATTATAATTTAAGTTCCACTGATTCCACATATGTGTTAGAATGTATTTTTGATTCTGGTTATGGCTAACTTCACACAGACTTTTCAGGAGCCACAGGATGACCTGGAGCTTCTGTTTCTTCTCTTCCTTCCTCCCCTTTTCTTTGTGCTTGTACCTATTCTTACTCCTCAAAAGTTCTCAACTTAATTTATCCAAGTGGTTTTGTCATCTTTAGAAACTATATTCTGTAGTAGGTCTCTTTATTTTTTAGAATCTTTAATAATTCATATCTATTTCTCATCTTTGTTAAGTACGCATAATTTTTAAACTTGTGGACTCTTCTGTATAACTCAATAATTTTTGTGTGTGTTATAGAAAAAGCACAGACAGTAATGTGTCTGTCACATATTCGCAGTTTGTTGTGAGCAAATACATTGACCTCTCTGAACATTGATTTCCTTATTTTAAAATTGAGGCTACTCATACTTACTCACAGAATTACTATTTTATTTTATTTATTTTATTTTTTAATGTTTTATTTATTTTTGAGTGAGAGAGAAAGACAGAATGAGCAGGAGAGGGTCAGAGAGAGAGAGGGAGACACAGAATCTGAAGATAGGCTCCAGGCTCTGAGCTAGCTGTCAGCACAAAGCCTGATGCGGGGCTCGAACCCACAAACCGCAAGATCATGACCTGAGCCGAAGCTGGACACTCAACTGACTGAGCCACCCAGGCACCCCCAGAATTAGTATTTTAGAGAATAAATGTATTCATAAACATGAAGTCCTTACCACAGTACCTGAATGAGGCTTTAATCTATGGAATTTAATGCTATCAACAGGTAGATAATATCAGAATTGAGTTGAATTGTTGGAGAACCGCTTGGCGTGGGGGCGCAAAACCTGCATGTTGTAATTAGTGACCAGAATCATTATACCCTTATTTTTTTTATTTTAATGTTTATTTTGAGAGAGAGCATAAGCAGGACAGAGGCAGAGAGAGGGGCACAGAGGATCCAAAGCAGGGATCAGCACTGACAGCAGTGAGCCCCATGTATGGCTTGAACTTGCAAATTGCAAGAACTGTGAGAACATGACCTGAGCTGAAGTTGGACACACAACCAACTGAGCCACCCATGTGCCCCATAATACCCTTTATAATAGTAGTAAATATTTAGTGAAAAATCTAACATAATTTACCCAGCCTTCTATTTTTATTCTCCATTTGCAGTGACTTCTATCGATCTAGAGAGCTTTGATTTATAGAAGGCTACACAGCTTAAGTGGGCTCAAACAGAACCAATATGTAAATTTTGTGGACTCTGGAAAAGAATGCCCCTTTCTTGGAGGATAACAGAGATTGTTGGGTATAAGCTTGGAGCTCCATGCCATGAGTAGAGGACTTGACAGTTAATACAGAAGAAACAGAGCTGAGGGACAGAGAGAGAAAACGACTTGTTAGCTGAAACCTGATATTTGAGCTGGAACCTGGATCCATTGAGCTACAAACTACTCTTGAGTTGTTCAGTTACACAGGTCAGTAGGTTCCATTTTATTTCTCCCTAAGCTAATTTGAATCGAACCTCTGCCACTTGTAATCAAAAGATGTTCACGTATAAATGCATCAATAAGATTTGGTGGATATAAAGGACAATGTTTGGAAAGGAATATTTTACTTCCTGGGGAGAATAACAACTTAACTGTTAGCTTGCTCTGGGTATTGCCAGTGTAGGTTGATTTTAAAGAACAACAAATCACCTTTCATCTTCAAATTATGTGTATTAGCCCATTTTGGATAGATGATGTCCTATGACTAGGAGTTTATTACTGTGATTTATTATTCTCCATTTTAAGGTTGTACTTTCCAAATGTATTTTGTTATATTTTTATTTTATTTCACTATAGTATTTTGTCAGGCTATATTAATAATTGGAGTTTCTGTTTTATTTATTATGTTGTTTATATTTTAACAGATGAAGTATCTTGAAATTAACCTGCATAGGACTCTAGTGTGTAAAATAAATGAGAGGAGAAGTAACATGGTGACTGAGAGAATGGTGGGGCCTAAAACACCTCCATCTAGACCTAGAGCTCCATTAGACATTGTTTGAAAAATACTGGTTTAGGGCTCTGAAATCCTTAGTTTGTTCCCTCCCCTTCCTCCCTGGCCCTCCTCTGCTCCCCTGTCCTTCCTCTCTCCCTTCAACTCTCCCCTCCTCCCCTTTGTCTGAGTAAGATAACTGTATATTTTTAAAAGTCATATAGAATTTAAAGATAATTTTTAAATATTAATACATTAAAGCTAAAAATAAGTTTGAAAGCGATGAGAAAATTATTATTACTGCCTTCCCCAAAAGCCGTTCCTGGCTTGACTCAGGCACACTCCTGGTCCCATTCCCTAATGAAGAAACCACCTTCAACATTCTTAGGTATTGCTGCTGATATTATTTCCACATTTCTAAATGAAATGCTTAAATTGCCACCTCTTTTAATTGTTCATTCTAGATACCATTTATCGAATTCTAGTAGACAAGAACTTAGTTTTTGTATAAGTATCACTTCCAGTTCTTTTCTATGCATCTTCTCAATGTAGTTACAACACAATTATTCAATAGCCAGTATTTATTTGAATTATTTCTGCTATCTAAGGTTATTCTCTACTAGTCAAATACTGTATTATTATTATTTTTTATAACTCTTTCATTTTCCTGGACTTATTGGTTCAATTTTTTTTCATTTGCTTAGTTTTCAAAATATGCCTATTGCTGCTTAGCCCCCAGATTCAAATAGATGTCAGTCCCTGTTAAGATAGTTTTTCAAATGGTCAATTAAAATAAAATCTTTCAGTTTTCCTTCCTTTATACTCTCCTACCACCTGATCTATCCCTCCAGGGTCTTCTTTTCCATTCTATAGTGGATACTCTTATGATCTGCTTCACAGTTATCCTGAAATTTCTCTCACCATCATTTTAGAACTTATCTCTCTGTTGACTTGTGCTAAATCACTTATACACGGAATCTCCCATTTTTGTTCTTTGTATTCATACTATTTGCTGCACAGCTTTCTGGTAGTTTTCTGTAGGAAATGCACAGAAATTAGTTTATTTATAAGCATGTCTTTTTTTGCATGTCTGAAGATATTTTTGCTCTATTACTTAATTGATAATTTGGCTAGGTTTAGAATTTTAAGTTGGAAATAATTGCCCTAAGACTTTTGGCATTGCTTCTAGGGTTGGTAGTTAAAAGTTTGAATAGACTTGCTCTTTCCTTGTAGAAATATTTAGAATCTTCTTTTGATTTCTTGTTGTTGGTATAGATAATTGTCCATGGATCTCTAGCATTTCTGCATGTCTTGTGAGTTGAAGCACTGATAGCCTTTCATTCCAACTATCATTTCAAAGATGTTTGTGTAGACAACAGCCTTAGAAGACAAAGTGTATCTGTAACAGAGGACCTGTTTCGTGTTTATCCAGCATAATAAAAACAGTGTCTCCCTTTGGTGCAAAGTTTGTGCAGGTTTCCTTGAAGCCTACTATAAAAGGACGGGGTTTCCCAAGCTCAGGTTTTCTTAGCTGTGACACAAACTCACAGCATGTGCAGCATCCACCTGGTTTACTTTGCATTATCCCCTTGGGACTTGGGGAGCAAGGAGAACCATGTGACTATGAAGCTCATGCTGTTTGCTGTGTTGTAATAACGTTCTTTCTCTCTGAGCAAGGAGTCTCACATCTTCTTCCAGAATCTATGAAACTGTGGCTGGCAATCTTGTTTGCCCGCAAGTTTGGTAAAATGTCAGACCCTTCATGGTTATTGACAGTGATGTGAGTCTTTCATTTATTTTATGGACACTCAAAGCTTTTGTATTAGGGTTCTCCAGAAAAGCATAACCTAAAGCACCTTGACCCATTGGGTGATGACCGGAGTGGCTGGGGAAATAGGCTGACTAGTATCCAAAGAAGAGGTCATCCCAGTTTCTTGGTTATTAAAATCATCCTCTGCTGATGTTGTCCATTTATGTGCATTCACATGGAATACATATATCTTCATGTTTTTGCCTATTCCGAGAGGTCTGTCTTTACCAGATTTTCTTGTCAACATTTTTCCAGTCATGTTCCTGACCATTTAGCCAAACTATTGGCCAAAGCCCATGAATTGACAATCACACATAGGGCCATCTCTCCTTCCAAGCAATGTGAACAGTGAGGTGCATTGCTCTAATTTCTCCCCACTAAGAGGATTTTCCTCTATCACTGTCCTTCAGTGATGGAGTGATGGCCCAGGGAGGGGCTTTAGTGCTGCAGCTTTCCACTTTGGAGTGGTGTCTGCATATCCTGCACATCTGTACACCTGTAAACCAAGCCCGAGTCTTCTCTTCCTCTGTCAACATGCTCATAGGGAACCCCACAAAAAGCCATAGGTGCAGGCTATGAGAGAGAAGGCAGGGGTGGGGACCATGGACATTTGGGCCATTTCTTCATGTAACTTGTCTCCTCAGGGCTTGCTCAGGCCTGATTCATTCTCCAATTTTTCTTTTTAATTTACTGTATCCTATTTAAATGTCTTTGTCTCTATGTCCCATTTTCTACATTTCTTTGAAGTCATCTCTCAGTACTTTATTTTATAAATTAAGCTTTTTGATTTTGATTAAGCATTTTGATATCATTGTGGATTCATGTCTATTTTTAAGAATTAATACAGAGAGACCCTTGCACTCTTTACCCACTTTTCCTCAGTGAGAATACTTGGAAACCCTGTAGTGCAATCTTAAAAGTAGAAGTACAAGTAGAAGTACAAAATCTTATAACTAGGGTATTAAAACAGTCAAGTTGAGAATGTTCCCATCACCTCCTAGTCTCCAATCTCCAAGCCTTCCTATTCTAGGCCTTTTATAGCCACACCCACTTTCCTTTTCCACCTCATCCCTAATCCTTGGCAACCGCTAATCTGTTCTCCACTTGTATAAGTTTTGTCATTTCAAGAACTAATAAATGGAATCATACAGTGTGTAACCATTTGGAATTGGCTTTTTAAAATTAGCATAATTCCCTCAAGATTCATTATCAGTCGTCTGTTCCATTTGAGACCTGAGTAATATTACATAGCTTATTTGTTTGACCATTCAACTATTGAAGGACATCCAGGTTGTTTCCAGTGTTTGGCTGTTAAGAATGAGGGTGCTGTGAATATTCATGAACAGATGTTTGTGTGAATGTAACTTTTTTATATTTTGGGGATAAAGGCACAAGAGTGCTATTGTGAGATTGTATGGTAGTTGTGTGTTTAGTTTTAACTATTAAACTGTTTTCTAGAGTGTTGTACTATTTTGTTTCCAGTCACAATACTGAATGAGTGGTTGCATTTTTCTGCATCCTCATCAGCCTTTGAAATTGTCAGTATTTTTTACTTAATCAATTCTGAAAGATGTATATTGATATCTCATTGTGGTTTTAATTTATGTTTAGCTGATGTTGAATCATGTTGAATATCTTTTCATGTGCTTCTTTGCCATCTATATATTCTCTTTGGTGAAATGTCTCTTCCTGTCTTTTGCCCATGTTCTAACTGAATTGTTTGTTTTTTACCATGGAGTTTTGACCAGTGTGTGTTTTGAACTTTTCATTTTGGTTTTCTCTACTTTGAAGAGATCCTTCTCACTTGATTCCAATAATGAGATCTTGATATTTTTTAATAGATATAATGGTTTCTTTTCTCTTTCTGAGTATTAATTATATAGAGTTCTTAAAAAGAGTTTGACATCTGAAAAATTTTTTTTTATCCTTGATATTCCTTCCATTTGTTTTACTTTTTCATTTGTTATTGAGGCTTTCTTCAAATATCCAGTGATTTGTGGTTCAGGCCTGTCCCTAATATTGAGGGGTCTGCCACAAACTATAAGTGGAAACCTATATGTCATATATATAAATATTTAGAAATTATAATTCCAGCTAACAAACTACTCAGTTTTCCTACCTTGATATGTATACTTTCAAAATTGTGACAATAATAATTTTGTAAGTATGTAAAGCTGGTTTTCATTTGACTGGAAGTCATTAAAACATCAAAGATGATTGAAGTTAATTATTATAGTTATAATTATAATATAGTTCTATTATAGTTATGAAATATATGGGTGTTCTACAGATCTGTAGATGTCTGCACAAGCAATGAAACAAAGGCATAATTTGTGAATTATTATATATTCTCCAAACTATTTTGTTGCTTTTATTTCAGCAAATGTACTAGTTATGTTGTTATAGGGAAGATTTTTGCATAATTTTTATTGGTGGTAATGATCTTAAAGAATTAAAACAATCATAATTGTATTTAAGGTGTATATAATTTGAACACAGTTTCATCAGAAAATGTAAGTTAATGTAAGTAAAAATTTAATTTTTTATGTATATTGCAAATTCATTTTTACTCAAGATATGTAGGTTGCGTAAGGTCAGAATAAAAGAAAGTACTAAATGTATGTGTGGAAGTGGTGGCAATATCATCAAATTCTCAACCATGGTTGTTGTTAAGGGTATGTAGGCGGTACATAGTGCACCTTTAGGCAACAATATGAGTGGTACTCCCCTGGAATTTTGCAAAGTGGCAACCTTGCTTTCAACTTTGCCTAAGGAATTATTCTACCATAAAATCACTTGTGTGGCATTTTATACATTTTGTGCTTCAAGGCTGGAGCAATCCTGGAACAAAGCTTTATCTCTCTCCATGTTCATAATGCTTGGAAAGTGGTAGAGCCAAACAGAGCCTGAAGTATCTTGGTAGTGGGGGAATGTCCACAAAGAAACACCAAAAGGTAACAGAATACCTAGAAGAGGTTTCACGGGCCAGCTATTTGGGAAAAGCAGGATACTATTAAAATGTCAATGGAGAGCTTTCCTATGATGGGGTGAAATGCTGTTATACTCTGAGTTATTTGTTACATATGACCTGCAGGAAAGAGAAAATTCACAGAGGTGATTTTAGTCGAATGATGTGGGAAGTTCTGTTTAGCTTATTGGACTCTTACAGTGATAATGGGATTTAAAAAATACTACAGAGCAGCGGTTTTTAATGTGTGGCCCCCAGACCAACAACAGCATTACTTGGTAATTTAGACATGCTAGTTCCTGGGCTGGCAAGAGTTTGGTAACCACTGCATCAGAATCCCTGATGGGTTTGTCAAAACCCAGCTTCTCACATGCCGTGCCCTGCTCGCCAAGAATTGCTGATTTAGCAGGTCTGGACTGGGGCTCAGGAATACACTACTACTGAGGAGAAAGTTTTCTTAAAAAATAGTTTCCATCCTAAGGTTGGTAAATGTATTAGGAAAATTTTTTTGGACTAGTGAAATAGCATGTGTTTCATGTAATACTTAGGAGGACACTTCCCAGACAATTGGATGGTCTACATCAAAATGCAAAGATTTTAAATTTGGCAAGATTTCTCCTTTCTAATGTTATTTGCTTTGGGATAGGGAAGTCTTAAGACATATTTTATAAGATCTTAACCCAGAAATAACTTCAAGAGTTCAGAGAGTGTATTTTGAATCTAGAAGAAAAAACAAATAAGACCCTGTGTATCACACAGGGTAATTAACTGAATTTAAAAAGTGATTTCTAATGAGCATAAAATAAACAAGTTCATACTTCAGTGTCATTTGAGAATCTCTTGTCAGAATCCTGGAAAAAGAACTGGTTTTTCTTATGAAATTGCCCATTTTTTAATGTTTTAAAGCTGTTCATAGGCCCAGAAATTGCTATCTGTATGCATTAGAGGGCTGCATAGTTACTAACACAGATGCACCAAGCCAGTGAAACGACTTTGGAAAAACATCAGTGAGTCTGTTAGGACATTGGGTATTAACCACAGCATCCATTACTAAATGGCTCTAATATCATGGCAGATACAAGATTTATGTTTTGTAGTCATTGAGAACAGCCATGACACACATTTTCCCCCCTTTCATAATTTAATTACTGTCACCATATATTATTATCAGCCATTACCACAGATTCCAGAATATGAAAAGTTGCTGGAACTGGAGCAAAGGAGCCAAGTAAAACACCTGCAAAGGATTTCAAAAGTGATTACAGTTCAGTTGCTATATTTTGAGTGAAAAATACAGATGATTAAGCAAAGAAGCATCTGCTCTTTTTTCTTCTGGCTCTGCGAGATGCTTTCTCGTGTATTTGCCTTGTAACTTCAATCAGCAACCCCCTGCAGAGCGTGCTGCACTTCATACATATGGTCACTCAACAAATGCTTAGGACTTATAAATATTTACTAAAGAAAGTATGATCAGTGTCTGTTAGCAACAGTTTTTGGAGCAGATGCTGTTTTCAGAACGTGGCAGTTATCACATGGATGACAAGAATGTAACATTTCTGTGCTAACACCTGACAATTGTATGATTCTTTTCCATTTCTTAAGGAGCTTTGTGTATACTATTTTATGTCACCCTAGCCCCAGTCCTGGGATTAGAACAGAAAGCAATGATCTCCACAATAAAACAACAGAAACCTGTATTGAGTGTCATGACCAAGGTCTCAGAGCTAATAAGCTGGTGGGGCAGGGCTGGGGGAGAGGCATTTACATGCAGACTTTTTAGTCTCCAGGTCAACATTTAAGATTTAAAACAAATAATAAAAGCAATGCTCTTAGGGTTTGGTATGACCACTTTTTCTTTCTAGAATCCTGAATAATCTTTTCCCTTTCCCACTTGGCAAAAGAGAATAGAATTTTTTTTCAAATCACTTTCCAAAAGTACAACTAGCTGCCACACTCAAGATTGAGGTGCGAGACGCCTAGCCCCAAGTCCAGGCCCCTGACGGATGTTGGGGCCACTGGGTGGTAGATAAAGTGCTTAGAGAACTGTGGCCATTCTGTGGGGCCTTTCTTCCCTGGCTTCTCGGTTCTCTTCCATAGTTCTTGTGTCTACAGCCCTGGCCTAGACAGCCTACCAGGCATGTGCTCTTTCTAGAAAACGATGTGCTTTTTTTTGTAAAACTAACTTTAAATGCTGCTGCCTTCTTCTTAGATTTTGCAAATCTCTCTCTCTATGAAAAGGGACTGCAGAAAATACCTTGTCAGAGTAAGAACACAGCATATACCCCACAGAACAGTATGGCTGTTGGTTTTGCTGGAGAGAACCTGAGAAGCTTTCGTAAGATTCCTGAAATTCCATTGTTAGTTTCACATACGCTAAAGTAAAACTGGGCAGACAAAGAAAGCATATTCAATGTTAGCTTGGACTATAAAGTAAAACAGAAATAAACAGACATGATTCAAGGTTTCCCTTGAGGTGCCTGCAAGTCTTGCACAAAGTATATTGGTATAAATAAAGTCATACTTGTGCCTGGTGATGTAGATAGGTCATATTTCTAAACATTTTGTGTATATAGCTCATAGGAGATATTATTGCATGTTTATTTTTAAGAAGCTTTATTTTTAACACCAGATTTACTGACCATGAAACACACTAGACACTAAAGTTTTATTTAAACAAAAGAAGAGGGAAGAAAAGGCCAAAAAAAACCTGCCCCAAACTATTTATTCCACTACAGAAAGGCAGACTGCTCTTCATAGGTCCTGACAAGCTCTATCCAAGGCACCCTTTTCAAGGTAGACACTGATATGGTGTTTTTGATCTTGGCAGGGAATAGAAATTCTTCTATTTAGTTTAAGAGTAAATGGATTCGTTACAGGTTAATAAACAGTTTATAGAATTGCTAAAAGGTTAAAACTTGAGCCTTGAAGAATTGTTTTAATAGCCAAAGGCCAACAAGGCACTACAGAATCATAAAGCTGCTGGTGCTAAAAATCAAGGTGTCCTGTCAGAACCACAAGGCCAGTGTGGTCAGGCAGCGCTGGCTGCAGAAAACAGGTGTCTCCAGGCCGCCACTTGCCACAGAAGCAGTGAAAGCAACAGAATTCCAGACTCCACTTCTCTGCTGCCTTCCGTACATCATGCAAGTCCATCTGACAGGCTTGGTCACATCCAGAGTGATCAAGGGAGTCCTGGGAAATGCTTTTTTTTTTTAAAGTTTTCTAGCATAAAAAGAACATGATTCCATCATATTTTACCTATCTGCCCCCCTGATATGGGCACTGAGATGGCTTGCTTTCTTCAGCCACAAAACTTCAGTGAAACTTGTGTACTACATGATATTTTCTCTGAGTTATATACCTAGAGGTGGGATTACATGGTTGTAATATAGGTACACTTTTTCTAATGTTTACTTTTTTTTTTTTTTTTTGAGAGGCAGAGTGCAAGTGGGGATGGAACAGAGAGAGGGAGACACAGAATTGGAAGCAGGCTCCAGGCTCTGAGCTGTAAGCACAGATCCTAATGTGGGGCTTGAACCCATGAACCATGAGATCATGAATTGAGCCTAAGTCAGACACTCAACTGACTGAGCCACCCAGGCACCCCTAGGCACTTATTTTTCCTTTAAACTGAGTACTGCTGTAGTATGACTGTGAGAATGGTTCCACTAGTCTTGTAAAAGTTTAATAACGTCACATTATACATACTATTATAAAAAATCAAGTTTTACTTTCAAGCCTATTTATATAAAGGCAAGCAGTAGATTTTTATTTTTTTAACTATTTTGGATGACACAGTATAAAAGAAGATAAATCAGTAGGAATATTTTGTTGAAATTTTACTTGCTTACATAAGTATGGGCATAAATATAGGCAGTAGTGTGGGGCAGTAGAGAACACCCTAGACCCCGTGTCAGATGAAACTTAGATCCTGCAGGTAGGGCATGGGGCAAGCTCCTTACCTCTCTTTGAGCCTAATTTCTTTGAGCACTCCCCAAATGGTGGCCATGATAATAAGGACATTGTTGAGGAATTGGAGTTACTGATAAGATGCAGTCAGGACGCCTGGTGGCTCAGTCAGTTAAGAGTCTGACTTCAATTCAGGTCATGATCTCACCATTCATGGGTTTGAGCTCCATGTTGGGCTCTGTGCTGGCAACTTGGAGCCTGGGGCCTGCTTGCGATTCTGTGTCTTCCGTTCTTCCTGTTCCTCTCTTGCTTACATTCTGTCTCTCTCTCTTAAAAATAAACGTTGGGGTGCCTGGGTGGCTCAGTCAGTTAAGCGTCCAACTTGGGCTCAGGTCATGATCTCACAGTCCATGGGTTCAAGCTCTGTGTTGGATTCTGTGCTGACAGCTCAGAGCCTGGAGCCTGCTTCCGATTCTGTGTCTCCCTCTCTGCCCCTCCCCTGCTCATGCTCTGCCTTTCTTTCTGTGTCTTGCAAAAACAAATCAAATGTGGTTTTTACCACAATTAAAACATTTTTAAAAATTATTAGAAAAGAGACATTTTAGGTCTCTTCATGAATTTCTCAGCCTGATTTTAAGGTTTTTTCCACATTACTTTGTGAGAAGTCCTCGATTCTTATCCCATATTCTTATCCCATCCCATAATCTTTGATCTCTTCTTTATTATTACTTGAATAATATTCAGGATATGAATGATAAAAGCAAGCAACTGTTTATGAAATATAGTTGCAAAATAAGACCATCACCTTGCAAAAATAGCTCTGTTCTACTGTTGCTTTTATGATCCTGTATCCATAGAATGGTCCAAAGTAAAACAAATTATTTAGGAAACCAGCAAAAACATTTTAGTTAGATTTACAGGACACAGTGAAATTTCTTTGTTGGAATCTTGTGTAGTGGAGCCAGGTTTATGCTGTTCCATGCTCCGTTCTCTGTTAAATTGCCTGCTGGAGCCAATCTTTGCCATGCTGCCTCATAAACCTTTACAGTAAATATTCCATTATTGGACACTGGGGTGGAGAGTGATAGAAGGGAATGTAATTGTTTTAGCTTTAAATTTACCCTTCGAATTTGTCTTTGACATACAGCACAAGAGCAGCCCATAAGTCATGAAGACGTTCACCTCTCTGGAGGCTGGATTGCATTTAAACCATTCCAGACTGATGAGGGAAGTGCCCTTAGGAGAAGGAAGAGGCAAGCTGACAACCCCTCTTAGTAACTCATCCCCTGTGTGACAAATCTTGCCACTGGGGTCTTTGTAGTTAGTCTGTCTCATTTGCTGTGATCCCCACCCCCACCCCCAACTTCTGGTTACATCATTAATGGAGATTGGAACCAGCTGGCCAGCCTCTTCTGTGTAAGGGGCTTTTATAGATGTGAAAATGATTATCCAGTTTCTCTTAAGCTACTCTGCTGAGTAATACTGTCTTCTAACTTTGCCCCATAAATTTTATTTTTCAGACCTTTCATGATCTTTCTGATGCTTCTCTAAATCTTTGTTAATGTACCATACTGCTCTACACTTGTGGAATTCCAGTTTTCATGGAGCTCTACTATATTTCTAAGCAGTTTTGAGATTAATGGAAGGATTACTCATTTCTATCACTTAAAAAATGAATATCCTTATTAAAACACTTTCTAAATCTTTGTGTGATTTTTTCTGACAAAAAGGAGAAACTACTCTGACCACTTTCTGCCAAGCTGGTAAGCCCTCATCAGGTCAGGTAGAAAGCTTATTTCTGAGAGATTTTTAATCTATTTGGAAAATAAGAAAGATCATAAAAATATAGAAATGTAGGGGCGCATGGGTGGCTCAGTCGGTTAAGCATCCAGCTTCAGCTCAGGTCAGATCTCACGGTTTGTGGGTTCGAGCCCCACGTCGGGCTCTGTGCTGACAGCTAGCTCAGAGCCTGGAGCCTGTTTCAGGTTCTGTATCTCCCTCTGTCTCCGACCCTCCCCTGCTCCAGCTGTCTTTCTCTGCCTCTCAAAAATAAATAAAAAGCATTAAAAAATATAGAAATGTATATTGGTGGAAATGAGGATCAACTAGGTTGAACATAAGTGTGAGATGCTTTCCCCATATCATAAAGATTTATTTGCTATTTTCTTATTTTATTGAAATAAAATAAATGCAAAGAAAAAAGTTAAATACACCTAAAGTCATACCATTTTGGGGCACAAGAATTGGACATATTAGTGACCATCTTTTTGTGTTTCTCTTTATGTTTACTTTCACGTATTTATTTATCTTAAATGTGATCATGCTATTTTTCTTGCATTTTTAAAACATCTTTTTCTGTATGCATTCTGATCTTCGTATGTTCTTTTTCCCCCTAATAACTGTTTTATCCCTTCAGTCCTTTTTTACAGACTTGTAATCACATTTAAGTATGTATTTAAAGGCTTATATCATTGTTTGTCTTAGAGAAAATTATATAGTCTTTTATACTCCTTGTTTTTTGTCACTAAACAAATCATTATGGAAAGGAGTTTAACTCCTTTATTTTCATGGCTGCATAATGGCATGGCTGTAGCTCAGTTCAGCCCTTCCTCCAGGCAGGTTTGTAAGATTCTCAGTTGCTGTATCAGGTTAGATCTCTAGAATGTGGTTTCATAGCCAGTAATTTATCAGAACAGGACAACAGAAGGCATTAAATAAAAGTAAATTATCCACCTTACACAGAAATCTAGAGAAAAAACTACAAAAAATAAAAAAACAGAAGAAAAAACTATTAAAATAAAAATAAAAATAATGAATTAGAACACAAAATAAAAATGGAGACCGAATCAGTCCAAAAACTGGTTCTTTTGGGGAAAAAAATTAGCAAAGCTGACAAGCCATTGGTCAAACTAACATAGAAATTAGAGAGGACACTTAAATACACAAAATTGGAATTCACAAGATAAAGGTTCAGAAGGAGAAAGCCTTTAAAGCTTATAAAAGATTACTTTGCACAACTCTCTGCAAAAAATTTAAAATGGATAATTTCTGGTGTATTATGATTTTCCAATAGATATGGAATACCTAAATAGACAAATTAACTGAGATGGAATAGAAAATCAAAGGGCACTCCACTGTAAAGTCTGGATGGTTTAACATGAAAATTTATAAAACCTTTAAAGATTAGTTTATCCTAATAGTATTTAAAATATTCCAGAACATGGTTTAAAAATAAATCTTCCAAGTTCTTTCTATGAAGTAAATTGATCTCAAAACCCAACAAAGTTTTGTATACTTGAAATTAATGTAACATGGTGTGTCAACTATACTCAAGAAATCAATTTGTACCCCCCCAAAAACCTACTGGTTATTCTTATAATGACCATCAAATTAAAATGCTCTAAATAAGATATTAGGAATTTATTAGCTCATTAATAAAGGCCTGATTACCAAATGAAGTTGTTTTCCTGCAATCTAAAAGCTCAGCATTGGAAGATCAGCTAATATCATTTTAGTAGAATTAAGGAAAAAATAGATGGAGACAAATATTTGACAAAATTCAAAGTTCAAAAGAGAACAATGGTGGATAACTTCTGAACAAAGTTAAATATATATACCTCCACCCAAAGCCAGTTTAACTCCATGGGTGAGTATTTTAGGAGTTCCTGCCAAAATGATAAGTGAGGTGAACATCTCCATATATATTTGAGGCAATAAGCCATGGATTTAGATATGACAAAGTAATTAGTATTATAAAAGTTGAAATGGAGAAATAAAATTATCTCTATTGGCAGATGATATAATATATATCTGGATAACCCAAATGAATCAATAAGAAAGCAACTATAAACAAAAAGAATTTAATAAAGTAGTAGTCGGGGTGCCTGGGTGGCTCCATCGGTTGAGTGTTGACTTTGGCCCAGGTCATGATCTCATAGTTCGTGGGTTCGAGCCCCGTGTCAGGCTCTGTGCTGACAGTTGGCTCAGAGCCTGGAGCCTGCTTCTGATTCTGTGTGTCCCTCTCTGCTCATGATCTGAATCTCTCTGTCCATCAAAAATAAATGAATGTTTAAAAACATTTAATAAAGTAGTATTTATGGTACTGTCATATAAAAATGAAACTAAATTAATTCTACAGGAAAATATATATTAATATTCAACAGCATTCATTTTGCTAGTGTCTCTCTAGATTCTAGAAAACCTCATTTTCTATAAGAGTTTTCAGGAAATGCTGATTGGAACAATATTCATTCTGTTATTACATGTTCACAGTAGATTTTCTGTGGACTTCATACTTTAAGGTCACTTTGGATATAAATTATATGGATTTAACTTTCTTCAGCATTTTAGATATGTTACTCAGTTGTCTCCTGGCCTAAAGTATTGCTGTTGTAAAGTAGAACGTTAATCTGATATTTTTCTTCCTTTTTAAGTGACCAATCTATTTGCCTACATATCTTCCCTTTTATTTTTTAAATGTCCAATAGTTTTATTAGACAACATTTTGATATTGTCTGCCTGGTTTGATTTTTTTTTCCAGGTATGAAAAATGCCATTTAAATATGTAAATTGAATTTTTCATCTGTTTCAGGAAACTTTCATGTAATTTCAGATCATTTGGGGACTCCTATTGCATATATGCTGAACTTTCTTTGCCTTTCTTCTATATCTATCACTGTCATATCCTTTAAAAAACTGTTTTTTCCTTTTCTTTTTGATTTTTAAAAATTTCTTCTTCTCTATTATTTCTTGTATGGCATTATTATTTGTTCTAGTGTATGTTTTGTTATTATTTCTAGATTTTCTTCTGTCAGCTCTCTAATTTCTGAGATTTAAAAAACTATGATTTTTGCTGTTCTATAGCTTCTATAATTGTCTTAAATTCTTTTGATGCATTAAACATTTATAAGTACATTTGTATTTGTGTATGTATTTGGGAATGCCTTTGCTGCAGTATTTCCTGTTCTTACCTCACTTTCTGCTTACAATAACTTTATAGGAAAATGAATTGCAATTTTTTTTCTGGTGTTTAAATGAGATTGTGGTTTCCTGTTTCTCAGGAAGGAAGGAAAGACAAGGAGTTAGTATAGTTTGCCTAGAGAGTTCAGGGCTCTCTTTTGTTCCTATCATGAAGCATTTAAAATATTACAACCTGTACTGAGACCTGTCATCCGTCCCCCTTTGTTCCCTCTATCACTTCTGCTCTTGCCACGTCTGCTGTTGGTGCGTCCACCACTTTTGTAATCCCCTCATTGTTCTGGCATGGGCCATGGACCAAGCCAACCAAGGCTCTTGGTGGGGCTGTAAGTGTCTCCAAGATTTAGCTGTAATTCTCATTTAAACCTTGATTTGAGTGGTCAGTCTCCTAGCTCTCTGCTGGAGGGTCACTTGGCCCCCATTCAGTGACCTCTTCCTCTCTGTAAATAAGCCACCAGCACTCAGCTCTCTTCTCAGTGTCTGCCGACACCATGCTCCTCCGGGGCTGATGGAGACAGGTTGGGGTGGGAGTAGCATGGGTAGCTATCTTAGTTCCTCTGTTTGTAGCTGCCCTCATAGCCCTGGGAGTCTGGATGCTTCTCTTGATGCACTGCCCTATCTCCAATATCTGTGTTGTAACTCTAGTTGAAATAGATTCTTTTTAGATAGCAGCCTGTGTCTGATTCTCTTCTGACCATTTTTTTTTTCTGTGTATGTAAATACTGTAGCTTAAATTTTTTTCTATTCTCCAGATTCTCAAACTTTGTGTTCAACTGCTTTTTGATCTTTTAAAAGGCCTCCTTCTTACAATAGAAGGTCTGCCTTTTGTTCTTTAACTTTGCTATGATTGTTCCTGCTAGGTACTTAATAATAACATTTAGAAATTTGTCGACCTGTTTTTTTCATGCTGTATCTCTCTTCCCTCAAGAGCAGCACATATGAAAAACTGTCATTGTGTTTGCCTAAATGCTTGCAGAAAGGATAATGAATATTAAAAAGTGTGTCATGGAGGTTGTAAAAGAAACTTGTCCCAAATCTGATCTGATCTGGGGCAGATCTTTTGTGTGATGTAGTTCACAGAGAGAAAAAAATAACATTTCTGATAAAATGTTAAGCCATTTCCCAAGGAAATTTAATGGAATTAAATTTATTCTGAGAACCCAGTCACCTACATACTCAGCTGGTTCCTGTTAAGAATTTAATAAATTTTACCAACCATTCTTTTCTTTTTGATTTGAGCCAACCAATGATTATGTGACCCTATATTTTTCAGAGAGAGACCGTTTGGCCCCTCGGTAACATTCAGCAATGTCTGGGAACATTTTTGGTTGTCACAACAAGGCGAGAGGAGTGAGGGGTTGCTACTGGCATCTAGTGTGTAGAACCCAGTGATATTGCACAGGACACCCCCCCCCCCATGAAGAATTGTCAGGTCCAAAATATCAGTAGTATTGAGCTGAGAAACATTGACTTGGCCATTCTTTTTTCAAATAAATTTCTTAATGAATTTCTTCTTTTTTCTTAATGTTTGTTTATTTTTGAGAGAGAGGGAGTGGGGAAGGGGCAAAGGCGGGGAGGAGACACAGAATCCCAAGTAGGCTCTGAGCTACCAGCACAGAGCCCCATTCGGGGCTTGAACTCATGAATCGTGAGGTCATGATCTGAGCTGAAATCAAGACCTGCGTGCTTAACTGGCTCAGCCACCCAGGCACCCCAACTCTTAATGAATTTCTTAATGAATCTTTGAGTTGGTATGTATATGCCGTTCCTTTAGGAGCAAGATATGGTAAAATTTTTATATATTCTCATGACTAATTTGCTTAAAGATTTTTGTGTGATTTTAAAAAGGGATTGGGGGACAAACTTCCCTTAAATTCCTAAAAATGTTATCCTACTACACTCAGGCAGCTGAGACATGATCTGGAGTTCACGTGGACGTATTTCCCAGTCCAGGCAGGAAACTCAGACGTTTGCCTTAAACGGGGACTTGTGGGGTCAGAGCTGATAATAAACTGGCACATACCTGATTTGCTGTACAGACGTTGCCTGTTGAGATGAAGCCTAGCGGCATGTTCACTACCACCTCCTAATTCTTAAGCTTCTAATTCAGCTTGGCCCAGAGCCCATTGACTTGCCTCCTGGTTGCCTTGGTGCTCGAATTTATTTTTTGTTCTCAAGCATTTGTTTTCACAGCATCTCTCAGTTGCCTGTCTCTCCTGTCACCAAGGAGACACTGCTCTGTGGACACTGCCTTTCTTTCTGACCAAATCTTGTGCTTGTAGAAATGAGCCTTCTTTGCCTCTCCTACCCTGAAGAAAGTCAAAGAGGAAAGTCAGCTGGTGAGATAGGGAATAGGGAGTGGAAAAACCCAAGGGCACGCTCATCTTGCCTGTGAGCAATGCAGAGAACATGCAAGATGGCTTGTGAAAAAGCACAGTCTTTTCTCTGAGTTTTGCCAGATACCTAGGAGAGGAGTGAGTGTACCAGATCTTCAGTTTTGCGAGGCAGACGGTGGTACTGGTAGTAACACCTGGGTTCACAAGAGGAAAAAGGCAAGGAGAGACAGGAAATTCTACAGAGTTGTTTGAAAGAGACTTTGTAGGGTCTTTTTTGTCTGTATTTTCATGTGAAATGAAAATGTTTTATAAAGACACAGTTCATGTAGCAAGGACCCTGTGTCTAAAGAAAAGCAATATAGTTTTCTTTTGAAAAAGAAAGAGGGAGAAAATAAGAGCTAAATATTCATGTATTCAAGGGTACATAAAGCTGATATGGAAGCTGGAGAAAAACATTTTAACAAGAAAATACTTTCCTTTAAAACAGTGGCTTAAATGTATTTTTGCTTTGCTTGAGGAAAATTGAGGACATTAGGAAAAAGTATGAGATTCTGAAGATATACATTCTATTAGACATCTTCTACATTACTCTTAAATGAAAAATTATGCACATTTCTAGGTATTCATGATTAGCACTTTGTGCTGTTGGCTCACATCTTGTAGTTTAATTTTTTAAGTAATACCAGGCTGCTGATTTTCTTCCAAGCACTCTCAAACCAGTAAGTGTTCAAATCTCAGCCAAAACTGCCTGTAAGAATCTAAAAATTCTCCTTTGTCCCAGCCAGCAGGCTCCCCTTCAATTTGCCTCTGATGCCTCTGCTTACTTCTCAACGCTCTTCCCTTCACATTGCCTTTTTTTTTTAAGAATAAAAATCTTAACAATTCTTTCTGACACAATAATTTGGGGTACATTGTACAGTCTTAAGATTTTTAAAAGATTATTATGTTTGGTTCAAACTTCCAAGTCACTCGTGCAGGTGTTATCATGCATGATACAGCAGGGGTATGGATTTGAAGGAGTGAATGTTCCTATCATGTTTCTTAAGGTGGGAGGTATTTTTGTAACAGAGAAATTAAGATATCTGACTCCATTCATGGCAGCCACAGGAGAAAAATGAAAGAAGGGCCATTACCTCCCCTAAAATGTGGTGCAGTGCCTGGCACTGGGGATACAAGGGCGAACAAGAAAGGGTAGCATCTGCTCTCAGAGGACGTGCATCTAGTGGGTAACACCAGGACACTTGATAGTGTGGAATGTGGTCTGAAAGAGGACATAGAGTGGATGATGGGACTTTACAATAAGGGCTTTAACTTACTCGTAGGGGAAGTGGAACTCTGTTTTGAGAGAGGAAACATCTAAGCTGAACACTAAAGCAAGCACCCTTCTCAGTTTGTCCGTCCAAATGAGGAAAGTAATGTAGCTAAGGGTCATTGTGCAAAGCAGGACTTGGGCTAAGACCGGAAGATTTATCTGTGTTGTGTGTATGTGTATGTGACTAAATTTTAATATGGACATGTCTTATATGGGAACTAAAAATTTAAAAAAAACTATAAGGCAAAACCACTGTAGAGAAGTGGGTAAATGGTTTACCCTTCTTGAGCCCCACATTTTTCTCATGGAGGACAAAAAGTCTTTTGCTGCTGCCCAGCAACAGGGAGAGTAGACCTGGCTTCCTTCAGTCTCTCTTTTGAGTGGGAATTATTGTTAACCAAATTGACTTTTTAAAGGTGTCTAAAGTTAACTAGAGAGTTTTTATTAGTCTTTGCATTGAAGGGAGGCAGAGACCCTGTGATATCATTCCCACTTGGGGTATGTGTGTATGTTTTAAGTTTTAACTTCAATATAGTTAATATACAGAGTTCTATTAACTCCCCATGCCTCCCCTCTGTTAAGCATCAATTCTCTGTAGCTAAATGTTTGGTTTTTGTATGTTTGTCTCTTTTCTTCTTTGTTTGTTTCTTAAATTCCATATATGAGTGAAATCATATGGTGATTGCCTTTCTCTGACTTATTTCACTTAGTATCAGACTTGCTAGAGGCAAGATTTCATTCTTGTTAGATGGCTAATATTCCACTGTATACACCACATCTGTTTCATCTATTCATCTATTGATGGACACTTAGGGTGCTTCCATATCTTGGCTATTGTAAATAATGCAGTGATAAATATGCATATATATTTTCAAATTAGTGTTTTCATTTTCTTTGGATAAATACCCAGTAATGGAATTACTGGATCATATGGTAATTATATTTTTAATTTTTTGAGGAATCTCCATACCATTTTCCACAGTGCCTGCACTTTGCATTCCTACCAACAGTGAATGATAGTTCTTTATCTCCACATCCTTGCCAACATTTGTTGATTCCTGTGTTTTTTATTTTAGCTATTTGGACAAGTGTGTGGTGGTATTTTATGATAGTTTTGATTTACTTTTCCCTGATGATGAGTTAGATTGAGCATCTTTTCATGTGTCTCTTGGCCATCTATATGTCTTCTTCAAAGAAATCTCTGTTGATGTCTTCTGCCTATTTTTTAAAAAAAATGTTTATTTTTGAGAAAGAAAGGGAGAGAGAGAGAGAGAGAGCGCGAGCGAGCGAGCGTGGGCACTCAGGGAAGGGGGCAGAGAGAGAGAGGAGACACAGAATCTGAAGCAGGCTCCAGGCTCTCAGTTGTTAGCACAAAACCTAATGTGGGGCTTGAACTCATAACTCAGTGACATCATGACCTGAACTGAGGTCAGATGCTTAACTGACTGAGCCACCCAGATGCCCCTTCTGCCCATTTTTAATTGGATTATTTGGGGTTATTTTTGTATTGCATTGTAAAAATTCTTTACATATTTTGGATACTAATCCTTTATCAGATAGGTCATTTGTTAATATCTTCTCCCATTCAGTAAGTTGCCTTGTAGTTTTGTTGATTGTTTCCTTTGCCGTGCAGAAGCTTCTTATTTTGATATAGTGCCACTAGTTTATTTTTGCTTTTATGTCTCTTGCCTCAGGAGACACACCTGGGAAAATGTTATTATGGGCAGTGTTGGAAAAATTACTGCCTGTGCTCTCTTACAGGATTTTTATGGTTTCAGGGCTCACAGTTAGGTATTTAACCCATTTTGAGTTTATTTTTGTAGATATTTAAGTATTTTGTAAATATTATGGCATAAAAAAGTGGTACAGTTTCAGTTTCGCATATGGCTGTCTAATTCTCCAGCACCATTTGTTGAAGAGACTTTTTCTTGTTCTATTTTCTTGCCTCCTTGTTGAAGATTAAGCGAACGTGGGTTTATTTCTGGGCTCTGCATTCTGTTCTATTGATTTGTGTCTGTTTTTGTGTCAGTACCATACTATTTTGAATAATATAGCTTTTTAGTATATATTAAAATCTAGGATTGTGATACATGCAGTTTTGTTCTTCTTCTTCAGGATTGTTTTGTCTATTTGGGGTCTTTTGTAGTGCCATACATATTTTAGGGTTATGTGTTTTATTTCTGTAAAAATGCTGGTGGTATTTTGAAAGGTATTGCATTAAATTGGAGATTGCTTTGGGAAGCAACATTTGTTATTCCAGTCCATGAGCATGGAATGGATATTTTCAATTTGTCTCATCTTCAGTTCCTTCATCAATGTTTTATAGTTTTCAGAGTTCTATCTTTCACCTCGGTGGTTAAGTTTATTCCTCGGTATTTAATTCATTTCAGTACAGTTGTAAATAGGATTGTTTTCTTAATTTCTGTTTCTGCTACTTCATTATTAGTATACAGAAATACAATGGATTTCTATATATTGACTTTGTATCCTGTGACCTTCTGAATTCTATCAGTTCTAGTAGTTTTTTGATGGAGTCTTTAGGGTATTCTGTATGTAGCATGTCATTTGTAAACAGTGAAAATTTTACTTCTTCCTTACCAATTTGGATGCCTTTATTTTTCTTATCTGATTGGTATAGCTAGGATGTCCAGTACTGTGCTGAATGTAGGTGGTGAGAGTGGATATCCTTGTCTTGTTCCTGATCTTAGGGAAAATCTTTGTTTTCCACCATTGGGTGTGATGTTACTTGCGGGCTTTTCATATATGGCCTTAATTATGCTGAGGTATGTTTTCTCTAAATTTACTTTAAGTTTTTTTTTTAAAAATCATGAATATATGTTGTTTTTGGTCAAATGCTTTTTCTGCCTTTAATGAAATGATCATATCATTTTATTCTTTCTCTTATTGATATGATGTATCATGTTGATTGATTGGCAAATGCTGAACTACCCCTACAACCAAGGAATAAATCCCACTAATGGTAGTGAATGATTATTTTTAAGGTATTGTTTGATTTGGTTTGCCAATTATTGTTGAGAATTTTTGTACCTATGTTCATGAGAGAGATTGGCCTATAGTATACTTTTCTTTCTTTTCTTTTTTCTGTAGTGTTTTTTACTTGGTTTTGGTATCAGGGTAATGATGGCCTCATAAAATGGATTTGGAAGATTTCCCAAGTGCCTCTGCCCCATACATTTTTCAAACTGCTGTATCTCTGCTGGCTCTTTGTCGTGCTGCCTCTTAAGGGTGGGGACTACACTTCTTAATGCCATCTAGGCCCTCCCAGAGTAGAATCTTCCAATTTTTAAAATTTCAGCCTTTAAATCCCACGAGGTGAAAAAAATACTAAGTCCCACTAGGTGTAAGAATTCATGAGATTTGGTCCCTCTTGCTTTCCAAGCCAAATGTTTCGGGGATTCATCTTAGCCATGCAGTCTCCCCAGTGAGAGTCTGTTTTTCATCCTTTCTGCACCCTTGGCTCCCTCCCCACTGTGGATGGCTATGGTCTGTTTCACTCCTAAACCTCATTTTCACCCTTCTTACTTTCTTCAATGTGGCCTTTTTTTTTTAACCTTTAGTTGTGGAATTTGTTCTGACAGTCTTTGGGTCATTTCCTGGGTTATTTATGCCAATATGAATGTTATCTAGTTGTATGAGATGAGGCAAGCTTAGGGTTCTCCTACTCTGCCATATTTCCTTCCTCCTCCAGCCCATCTAGTGTATTTTTTCCCTCAGTTATTGAGTTCTTCATCTCTGATTGGTTCTTTTAATGTTTTCTGTTTCTTTGTTAAGGGTTTCACTGAGGTCCTCCATGGTTTTCTCAAATCCAGTGAGTATCTTTATGACTTTTACCTTATATTTTCCATCACACATATTACTTATCTACATTTTGTTTAGGTCTCTTGCTGTGATATTTGGCACATAGTCCTCTGCCTCCTCATTTTGCCTAACTCTCTATTTCTATGCATTAGGAAAATCAGCTATACCTTCTACAGTGCCTTTTCCGCTGTTCACTGGAATCTGGTGTTTCAGGGATGTCTCTTATGTGTTGCACGAGTACCCTACTATTGTTGTTGAGCCACTTTTGCCTTCAGCCCTGTTATCTGTAGTGGTTCTCTTTGCCTGTTGTGGGCAGCGTTTGATCTCTGCATTATCAGTGAGTCATCATGGGTTTGAGTTAAGTCAGACCATGCATTTGTCTGAGATATTGTGGCATCAAACTACAGGGTGCTTTCCCTGTGTTGTGCCTTGAGAAGTTTTGTTGGTGGGTGCAGCCTGCAGTCAGACCACATGTCTGCCCCCAGCCCACTGGTGGGGCCTCAGTTGGACTAGTCTGTGTGTCATGTGGTGTTATCCTCCCTTCTTTCCAGGGTAGGAGTTACTCTGGAGTGGTGCTGGCTCTTTTCAGGGCTGCTTGTACCCTGCCAGGCTTGTAGCACCAATTTGGATCAGCTCTAGCCAGTGGTCTATTGGAGTAGCAGGTCTGCAGGATACACAGGGACCAAAGCATGACAGGTGGAGAAGGGCAGATCTGCAGAAGTACACAGAACAGTGGTGTTAGCAAGTTAGGTACGATGGTGTTGTTGCTTGGCTGGTTCCCACAGGTGTCTATGTGTTTAGGCTGAGGATGGGGAGTGGAAAGAAATAGTATCTGCCAGTTTCTTTTTTCCTGGAGAAGTCTCCTAAAGATCTTTGCCCTTCCAGCACATGCTCTGAGATTAGTGAACAAATGTCTCTCCTGTATACCCCAGGTGTTTTTGAAAGTGCTGCTCCTATGCTGTATCTCCATGGGGCTTTTTGTTGCACTGTATCTTTAAAGTCAGGAACTTAGTTTCCTCTCACCCACCCTACTCTCCCAGAGCTGAGCCTGCTGATTTTTAAAGGTCCAGGTGTTAAGCCCCATTGATTATAAGAGCTCATGAAATTCACTTCCTCTGGTTTTCAAAGCCAAATATGATGGGGATTTTCTTCCCCCTGCAGGTTCTCCATGCCTGGGATGACTGGGGTGGCTCTCTCCTCTCTTCACGCCTGTGGCATCCCTCCTTTCTATAGATTGTCCCATGGGTCCATTTAGCTCCTGACTACATCTCTGCCCTCCTTACTCTCTTTGATATGGCTCTTCTCTACACTGAGCTGTGGAGTATGTTCTTCCCATCTTTGGGTAGTTTTCTGGGTTCTTCACATTGATATGGGTATTTTCCTGTTGTATCTGTGGGATGAGGTGAGTTTAGGATCCTCCTACTCTGCTATCTTCCTAGGAAGCCTTCCATATATATATATATATAAGCCTTCCATATATATATATATTAAGAAGCACTTAATATATATATATTAATATATATAATATATATATATATATATGTATTAAGAAGCACTTTCAGAAATAACTCCTGGTGGATCTGGGCCTGGTTCTCTCTGGGTTGTGATCTTCAACCCTTGCTCTGACTAACAAGTGTGTAGAACTGTGGCTGTTCTAGTCCACATGAGACTCATCTACTCACAATTTCTAGGCATGAGGCCCTGGTATTAGTATTAAAAACACTCCCCAGGAAATTTTAAAGGCAGCAACAATTGATGTAAATTGTACCATGGCATGGTATGCCAGGAAAAGTTACTTTAAGTTCATCCAGTCTCTTAGACTCGATGGGCAAACAGGTGGCCAGCATCTGCAGGTAGTAGGCTGGACCATGCAATTATAAAAACTCTGTGAGGATGGCAAGATCTCCCTCTAAGAGCCCACTGGACTCCATCCTGCCTCCCTACTGTGTATCATGGGGGTATCATGGATGTTTGGAAGCTTGAACATGCTGCTGTGTAATTCCCTATCTGTCTTGCTGTGCAGTGAAGTGTTTTCTTTCAGTACATTAAAGGAACTTTTGC
Organism: Suricata suricatta; assembly: GCF_006229205.1. Classification (NCBI taxonomy): domain Eukaryota; kingdom Metazoa; phylum Chordata; class Mammalia; order Carnivora; family Herpestidae; genus Suricata; species Suricata suricatta. The sequence continues at coordinate 35,720,834 of NC_043702.1, read as the reverse complement.
CCACCAGCGTCTTTCTGTCACTTGCACACTCTCACAGACAGAGAAAATATTTGAATCATTAAAACTGACAGAATGAGATTTTTCTCTCTTTAATCACTTTTTTACTTCTAGTCCTTACCCCTGGAGGAGATGGGAGCCTTGCTAAAGAGTAAGGAGTTGGTTGTTAACACAATAAAATATTTATGTCTTATTATGAGAGGCAGCTAATAACAGCAAAAATAAGATTTGTTTGTCCTTATAAACATTCCACTCTGAAGAATCTGACTTTATTTCTTTTGATGGATTACATGTATATGCCCTCCAGACAACATGGACATGAATAACAACATGGAATACATATGAAAGCAGCAGTGATTTGTTGGTTAAGTGTTTCCAATAATTACTTCCATTTCTAATACATATTCTTAAAAATAACTTGTAGTCTTTTAAAAATAACTTTAATAATACATACTTATTGAAGGAAAATCAGAAATACAATTAAATAGGGAAAAAACTATAATCAGAAAAAAATGGTTAATATTCTTCCATGTAGATGGCCTTCTAAAAGCATCTTTGTAAATGTACATTTGCATATACATTTATTGATAGGTTCTCTTTACCAGGCCTCAACTATTTTCAATGAGGTACATTTCTTCTTCTCTCTATAACGAATGGATGTCCAGAGCAGACAGCACTCCCTGTGTCCCCCCATTGCCACATCATCTAGCTTCCATCAAGACTTGACTAGTGAGAAGCCTTCATGAGTTTGGAGGCAGGAAGACAGGAGAAGCCAGCATGTTTTATCCCCTTCTCTCTGCCTTGAGCAACATCTCCTCTAGTTTCTGTGCCACAGGACTGTTAATGTCCTAATTTCCATCAGCTGACCTTGGCCTTTGGGCTGTACTCTTACCACCTTTCCCTTTGTCTTTATAGCCTAGGGTCTGGGTAGTGGTTTCCTGTTCTTGCTTATCTGTCGTCTCATTTTCCTCTGAGTTTTCAACTCTTTCATCACCTGCATATCCAGTTCTCCGAAGTTTAAATTCTTCTAAATGCTAGTGTGATTCTTGTGCACCTGGATGGATGTTGATGGCTACAGGTTGACAGTGATATAAAAAGAATATTTACGCTTATAGAGAAAATATCAAAATTGAATTCTGAGTTTCATCACAACTGGTTCTGACTGATTGAAGTTCATTAAAGACTATGAACTTTGACCCTTACTGGAACTAATTGAAGGGCCTGATCAGTGAGCTGTGGGGCTTGTTGTTACTAATTGTTTACAGACAGGGGAGGTGTTCCATCATATCCAAAGGACCAATTTTCAAAGCTTAATTAGTAGATCTGGTTTTGTTTGTTTTAGCATTTAAAACACCTCACTCTCCTCTAGCAACACACTGCTCGAAGATTTCTTTACTGCCTTAGGCTCCCCAGCCTGGGAAGATTTTACACACCACTTGTTTTTGTTTTTTTGTTTTGTTTTTTTCTGTTAAGGCTCTGGTAGTCTTTGTCTTATTGTTTGACACTAAATTGCTATTTTATAACATGCTTTTTCCTCTGTTCAGTATTTCATGACTTACCACATCAAATGTATTTATAACATTTCAATACTGTAGTTTCTTCAACATTGTTAAACATTCAAGTTTTTTGTTTGATGTGATTAACACCTTCACAGTTAAGTATCTGAAACTTTTCAGTTATTCAAGTTGTAAACTTTTGAGCAATTTCTTCACTAAAGGTTTCAAAAGACTTTTCAGTTGAGACGCAAGCTGCAGAGAGAGTAAGAACTGACAGAAAAGCTAAATGAAAAATAAACAGTAGTAATCTTCAGTGATCTTTTATTATTCGTCTAATCCCTTACTGCTTTGTTCAGGTGTCTAACCATGCCTGACTCAGTCCACATTGCTTAGTGAGGGCTGACCCCACCTGAGCTCCAGGGTGCGTCTGTGGTTAAACCTACCCCTCTTGCCTGAGATTGGTTTAAAAATTGTCATATGACTCAATCTTGCCAATTAGCATCCAGGAGAGGTTTGCTGGAGATGATGGGTGAAGTGCATCCTCCCTAACCTGGGAGCTTTCTGTCTTCTTCTGGTTGTTGTGTGGCCCAGAAGTTCTGTATTCATTTCATATCCAGCCTCAGTAGGTAGCCACACACACCAGAGGGAGGAAAGCAGGGAGCCAGAGACACAGATAATGTCAATTCTGAAATCTGTTCAATCTTCTAGACTTCCAGTCATGCAAGCCAAGAGACTTCTTTACATTTGAAGACAGGTTGAATTTTTCTGGTATTTCTTGATCAAAGCACCCAAATTTGTACAGTAAATTAGCAAAATAAGTACTAGAAATAAGTGTTCTAAGTGCTAATGTTTAAAAATAAGAAAGGAAGACAAAGAAAATGAAGAAAAAAATCTAAGTGATTATATGCCAGCTAATTTTAAACATTATTTTTATATCTGACCAAAAAACTAGAGATATAGTGATTCCAAACAGATATATTTAAGAGTGTGGTTTTGGCATATATGTCTGTTGATATGTTTTTTAAATAATTTAATGTTTATTTATTTTTGAGAGAGAGAGAGAGACAGTGCAAGTGGAGGAGGGGCAGAGAGAGGAGACACAGAATCTGAAGCAGGTTCCAGGCTCTGAGCTGTCAGCACAGAGCCTAATGCAGGGCTTGACCCCATGAACCATGAGATCATGACCTGAGTGAAAGTTGGACACTTAACCGACTGAGCCACCAAGGCACTTCTATGTCTATTGATATTTTTATGTATGTTGGCAAATAAGATGAAAGTGAAACAGCTTTGATGCTTATTAGATAGAACTTCACTGGTTCATGAAAGGGATGAGAGACTTTTTGCTGAATTGGATGACAGTTTTAGAATACTAGAAGAATATTTCCTCAATTTTGTGTGTATGTGTCCTTTACAATGTAATGGCTACATTATGTTATGATATGCCTTTAAATTTGATGTATGTTAATATTTTATCTATCATGTTGTTAAGTCTACCTCAGGTAGACAAACTTCAGCCTATGGGACAATCCTGGCTATTTTTATTGTTGTAAATAATTTTATTGAAACACAGCTGTGTCATTTATGTATGTATTGTCTGTGTCTGCTTTCTCACTGCCACAGCAGTGTTGAATAGTTGTGACCAATATTATGACCTGTAAAGCCTAAAATAATGCTTGCTATCTGACTTTTTATAGAAAATGTTTGCCAAATTTCAGTCTTGGATGATCAACACAAGAGTAAATCAAACCCTGACTTATCTAGTAGAACAGCTGAAGTCAATAGCCACATTGGCCAACTCCTGTGTTAGTGTCCTTCCTTTGTCCCATACCAGCCCCCTCCCCCTGTCCTGTTGTTCCTTCCTATGCTGATCAGCTGACAGTGGTTAAATCTGGTACTTTGGAGGAAGAAGGGGAAATATTTTTCAACTCCAACTTTGTTTAAAAGACATTTGCTTTAATGCAGTTCTTCTAGTATTCCAAGTGTTACTTATTTTACTATTTTATCACTATGGTTTCCTACTTTTTAAAATAATAGTTGTTTTTAATATCTCTTTACTGCTTTCTGAATAAATAAATATAAATTACTTAGTTGGCTGTGAGCCACACTATAGCAGATATGGTCTAACATAAGTTCCAAAGATTTTTGACTTAACCAAGAGTGTTATTGTGAAGCTATATGTAATGAGAGATCTTTAGGATAGTGAAGGTATCTTTGTATATCTTTGAAGAGATCTTTGAGATAGGTATGCAGGTAGCTTGCTGCCCTGGAGAAACCACTGTTAGCCTTGGCCTTCATTATCCCAGTGTGTCTCACCTGCATAGAATTACCAAGGGTATTTGTTAAAATGTAGATTTTACACAAAAAGGGTAGATTTACAAAAGCTCACTGAATCAGAACTTGTGGGATATAGGCCCTGTAAACTTGTAGCAAGTATGTTTGATCAAATATTAAGAAATCACTGTGACCTTCCTTGTGACATTGGGCAGTCTTTGGCCTCATTTATAAAATGAAGAGTCTAGGTTCTATGATTTTGTGTAACATATTAAGATTGGTTGTTTCCTCATCATGCAGGAGACTCTAATATGAAGGAGGCAGGAACAACAATTATGCTTTTAACTCTGTTTTTTGTTTAAAAATACATGCACACACCCCTTTGTGCTGAAAGCATTCTAATGCATGCACTTCTCTTGCCATGTCTTTTTGGCAATGGTAGGCATTTATGGCCGGGCTCCTCTTTATACACAAACTCTTGGGCATCAAATGGAGCATCCAGACATGTTCCGTACCTGCTGCATTAGCTGATGGAATAGTGGAAAGGTCCCATGGGACACCATAAAGATGGAGTGTGCTATCTGATGGGCGCTGCAGATGTTGTGCTCAAGGTTGTCACAGTGAACCATGCAGGTGGCTTGCTTCAACTGAGTACACCAGGTGCAGGTCCTTACCAAAGGTTTCTGCTGCCAGTAATGAGTCAGGTTGGTGACACAGAAAATAAACAACACGAAGACTCTCACTCAGCTTGTGTTTACTGACCAATTTCCTCTCTCTCTCTCTCTTTTCCTGCGGGAACGCCACAAGTTGCTTGATGGCCAAATGTTTGGTAGTTTCTATAAATACTTCAAGATCATAAAGAGTAGAAAGTTATCCACAAATTAATGTCATGGTAGCTAAGAAGCAAAAGTTGAACTAAACAACAACATGAAATTATGTTCCTATTGTAATATTTTTAAATAGAAAAACTTGCCTCTTTAATGTCTTTGTAGTACAATATGGGTCATCTTGCTAGGCCATCTTTTATAGAATGTTTGTCATGTTTCACTTCCTGCTGCTTAGCCCTGTACAACCTCTTCTATTCTTGCTGTTTTCTTGGATGTTTTAGCAGGAACACCTTAACTCAAATATGACAAAACCTCTGTCTGCCTGCCAATGGAAAATCAGTTGCCACAAGGCAGACATATGGTAGAAGGAAGGCAGAAAAGAACTTGGACTCCTAGGTTGCTCTTAAATTACTGCCAGCTTGCACTCAAACTTTTCCAGGAACAGACTGTGGAAAAGACTTGGTGTGTGTTCCTGCTGATGAACATTTCACAACATAGTCTCCATGTACCAAGCCTGCATTCAGGCAGATTGAAGCAAAGTCTGGTGGCCAATGGGGAACAGGTGACCTCTCCTCTGTTCACATCAGTTCTTCTCACCACCCTCTTCATTAAGATTCAGAGAATCCAAGATGAAGGAAGATGGAATGAATTCTAAGATCCTAAAAAAGAACTTTCCAGATAGAAGAAGTTTTCTAAGGTACTGTTAAAATTAGGAACATTTTCTAAGTAATAGTATCTAAAAAAATTAGTGACATTAGTTTGCTAGGGTTGCCATTCCAAATACCATGGACTAAATAGCTTAGTAACAGGAGTTTTCTCACAGCTGTGGTGCCTTTAAAGTCCACAATCAAGATGTCAGGTTTGGCATCTCCTGAGGCCTCTCTCCTCGACTTGCAGATAGATGCTTGCCTACTTGGTGTGTCCTCACCTGGTCTCTCCTCTGTGCAAGTGTATCCTTCTCTTTTTGGGTGTCCAAATTTCTTTCTCTTATAAGGACATCAGTTAGATGGGATTAAAGCCTAGTCTATTGACCTCATTCTAACTTAATTGCCTCTTTGAAGGCCCAATTTCCAAATATAGTCATATTTAGAAGTATAAGAGATTAGGGCTTCAACACATGAATTTTGGGGGACAAAATATAGTTCATTACAGTAACTCAGATTGCTAGTAGCCCATGAAAAAGATCTAGCACAGAATGATTTTGATTTTCTAATAATACCCAATTTGTTTCTGACTTTGCTCATAAGCCAAATATACAGAATTTGAAAAGTAAGCCTTAAAATTTTAGTTTTTTTTACTCTGATCCCATAGGCTGCATTTGTTGATAAACTTGATAAGTTTCCTTTTTGCAGCTTTCCTAGAATAATTGGAAGTGACACCCTTGCATCCACTAAATGTCCTTTTGTCCCACCTCTGCTGTCCTTTCCTGTGGTCACACCTGTGACCTCATCCACATCAGGAATAAACACTGGTGAAATCCTGACTCCTTGCATCTACTAGTCTATTGTAGGCATCTCATTCAGTGGTCCTTTGACCTCATTGAAATCTTTAGCCCCCTGGCCTTATCTCATTAACAGTCCTCCCTCTGCCTCCAGCAGGTCTTCTCTT
>NC_043702.1:35581923-35714535 GCF_006229205.1 Suricata suricatta | reverse complement strand
GATGCTACATTGTCAGCTTTGAAGGGGTGGGGTGGGGGGAAGGAATCATGATCAAAGAATGTAGGCAGCCTCTAGAAGCTGGAAAATGCAAGGAAATAGGTTTTCTCCTAAAGCCTCCAGAAAGTGTGTAGTCTTGCTAACACCTTGATTTTAGCCCAGTGAAACCCATTTCAGAGTTTTGACCTATAGCACTTAAGATAATAAATTTATGTTGAGCTACTATGTAATTTGTTACAGCAGCAATAAGAAACCAATATAGAAAAAACAAACCTCACATGGCCACTAAACACTGTGTGACATTTGTACCTTCCAGTATGCTTGCTTTCCTATTCTCCAAAATAGGAGTTCTTCCCACATTAGCAGCTAACATTGCCTTGTATTTTATTGAGAACCTGACTTCCCTTATGACTGATATATATATATATATATTTACTTGCTCAACTCCTTACATGTAAAATCAATATCCCAACTTCATTGCTACATCCTTTATCCTGCCACGTCTTTGGGCCCTGGCCATGCCACTATCTTCAAGGAAAAGGAATGGAAGAAGAAGAGGAAAATCAACATTCTATTTTTTAAAAATACTTAATTTAATTTAATTTCAGAGAGAGTACATGAGCAGGGGAGAAGGGCAGAGGGAGCGAGAGAGAGAACCTCAAGTAGGCTCAGTGATGATTGTGGAGGCTTGATCCCAGGACCCTGGGATCATGACCTGAGCTGAAATCAAGAGTCATATGCTCAACCAGCTGAGCCATCCAGGCACCTCAACATCCTACTCTTCATTGTTAATTGTCTGCCTGTGTTATAACATATCTGTAGTATGTAAACCCAACCTTCTTCACATTTGTACCCAAAGAACAATTCCTGCTTTAATATTAAAACTTATTTAAAAAAATTTTTTTAGTGTTTTATTTATTTTTGAGACAGAGAGACCGAGCATGAGCTGGGGAGGAGCAGAGAGAGAGAGAGTGAGACACAGAATCTGAAGCAGGATCCAGGCTCCAAGCTGTCGGCACAGAGCCTGACATGAGGCTCAAATTTATGAACTGTGAGATCATGACCTGAACCGAAGTTGGACACTTAACCAGTTGGGCCACCCAGGTGCCCCTTAAAACATATTTTTTAATTATAGTGCAAAGAAATGGTGTTTTTGTGTAAAAGAATTACTTCCTGAACAAAGATGTTACAAAATATATGAGTATAATGACTTGTTTCCTTTTTGGGCCCTCACAGATGGTGGTGTTGCCATGGGTCACTGCCCTGTCTGATGTCACTGGCATTGTACAAAAAAAGCTGTATTCAAGGTTTCATTTCTGCAGAGATATTCCTGATGCAAAGATCCACATCTTTGACCTGGAATGGAAGAAGGCAAAAGTGGTGAGTTTCTACACCATGTGGTCACATGGTGTCAGATGAATATGAACTTCTCTTTTTTGAAGTCCTGGAGTCTTCCTCTGTGCCAACAAGTACATGGTGAAAAGTTGTGCAAGGATGGCTTTCACATTCAAGTTCACTTCCACCCCTTTCAAATCGTCCTATTAACAAGATGTTGTCTTGTGCTGGGACCATATAGACAGGTATGTGGGGTGCCTTCAGAAATCACCAGGGTACAGTAGCTAGGGTCCGTATTGACCTAGTCATTATGTCCATCCTTACCACGCTAAAGAACAAGGAACATGTGGTTGAGATCCTATACAGGGCCAAACTCAAGTTACCTGACTGCCAGAAAATCACATCACTGGTAAGTGGGGCTTTACTAAACTTAATGTAGATGAATTTGAAGACATGGTGACTGAAAAGTGCCTCGTTTCAGATGACTTTGGGGTCAAATACCTCTCTTATGACGGCTTCCTGGACAAATGGTAGGGCCTGCACTCATGAGAAACTTAGCTCTGCTCCCTTATTTATACCCACAGATAAATCCTAATTCCTGTTAAAAAAAAAAAAAAAGAATATATCCAAAGACCAATCAATGATTTGAACTCTTTACCATAATGACAAGTATAAGTCAATACTATACCTGGGCCTGTTACCTTAATTTTGGGTTTTGTGATTTCTTTTAATCATAATTTTAAAACTTTAGTAATGATTTTTATATAGAGTATATAAATACATATATGTGGTTTAAAAGCAACAAATGAATACACACACACATATATACATACCTATAAACACACACACACACACACACACACACACACACACACACACACACACATACATCACACCTAGTTTAAGAGAGAGAAATTTTGAGTATTCCTTGTGTCTCTACATCATGGCAATCTCACTTAATCCAAGTTAATTGCTGTCCTGAAATTTGTGTTAATATTTTCCTTTTCTTTATAGTTTTACTTCCTGTACAAAATGTGACCGTACATCTAGTTCATCTAAGGCAATCCTGGTTTAAGAATGCTGTCACTGAGTGATTATTAACAGTACTCCTTTTTACTGTCAAACATCCTGTTTTGGATGATCTAAATCATATATGGACACAGACTTTATGTATAGATAGCTATACAGTGAGTAACTTAGTTTAGAAACTCAGTGGCAAAGAAGAAATCTAATTTTGTAAGAAAAGGGCATTATCGCCGTAGTTAGATGAAGACTCCCAGAGTCTTGAGGTCATGATTTGACTTTAGTGTGTATGAAATTTCATAAGTGCATCTTTTGGAGAAGTCAGTGGAAAAAGCAGTGAGTTACTTTTGAGGAACATAGGGCTCACCACTGTTTAGGCATTTGTTGGGCTATAGTGTGGATCAGGTTGTTAATCATAGTTTTAAATCCTCTCTTAAAATAATTTTTAATATGAATTGAGGAATAATACATGTACTATAAACTACATATGTCTTAAATATGTACCTGAGGGATTTTAATATCCAACAACACCCAGATCAAGATTTAGAACACTTCTAGTCCCTGAAGACTCCCTCATGCCTCTTCCCACTCAATAGTCCCTTTCAAAGATGGCTATTCTCTTTATCACCAGAGATTCCTTTTATCTGTTTTTGAAATGCATATAATTTGAATTGATACATACTCCTTTGTCTAGCTGCTTTTGTTCATTGATCATGTCATTGAGACTCAATTGTTACACACCAGATCATTCTTTTTCTTGCTGTGTAGTATTCTACTGTATGACTACACCATGATTTTTTTAATGCATTCCACTGTTGATGGACTTTTAGTATTTCCCACTTGTTCACTCTTATAAATGAGTATCAATTTCAGTACATCATTAGCAAAAAAATAATTCCAACCCTTCTGTATCTTCATTTTATTTTGTATTGTCACTCTTATTTTTAACTGTCTCCTAATTTTTTAAACTGTGGTATCTCAAAAGCCCAATGAATTATAAAATTCATAAAAGGAATTCCTTAAAATAAAATGAATTATTCAAATATTGTTAGTCATATTATCAATTATTTTCAAAATTTTATTATTTCAGAAATTTTGATCAAAATTTTAATGAGAATATTAAAGATATTTACTAGAAAGGAAAAATAAATAAAAGAAGGATGAGTTTGCTGAGTTTGAACAATAACTTACCTTTTTTATAAAGCTATGTTAATCTATGGACTGGGTTGTGTCCCCTCAAGATTCATATATTGAAGCTCTAACTTCCAGTGCAACAGTACTTGGAGATGGAACCTTTGGGAGATAATTAGGTTTAGATAGGAGTGGAGGGCAGAGCCTTCATGATGAAATTAGGGCTTTTAGAAGAAGAGACACCAGGGGGCTTGCTCTCCCTCTCTCTCTGTCATGTGAGGACACAGTGAGAAGGCAGCTATATGTAGCCAGGAAGAGAGCTCTCACCTGTAAGTGAATCTGCCTGTACCTTGACCTTGGACTTCCCCAGCCCCTAGGACTGTGATTCTTAAACCACCCAGTCTGTAGTATTTTGTTCTAGCAGTCCAAACTACTACATTAAAAACTGATGTTCTACCAGCATGACTTCATATAAGATATTGCATAGACAAATTTGTTTAAAATTTTGCTGACATATCAGGTATAATTATTTCCAAATGACCCATCATTAACAGGAGTGTGAAGAAGCATTTCTCTTTCCAATTTCTTGATTACAGTGAAATCTACTTGGCCACAGACAAAAAGGTGATTCCATAATATATAAAAGTGGGCCAAGAGAAGGTAACATTCCTGTGACAGATCCTTAGGCCGAGGAGTCTGTCTTAGGGAAAGAAATGTAAATAATAGTTGACTGTATAGAAATAAATACTAATTATTTTAGAAAATAAGAAAGTTGGAGAAAAATTGGGAGACCACCAGTTTAATTGGCTTGCAGAAAATCATTCACCAAAGTCTTGAAAGTGAATTCAAGAAAACTCACAATGGCTGTGAGCCCAATGAAAAGACAGTATTTCCATGTGATCAGATTAAACTTGTTACTATTTCAGTGCAAATTCTGAAATGAGAAACTAAAAGGATTTCTATTTGAGACATCAAGTGCTGGCAATGGAAGCTGAACTCATCTCAAGAGGAGTAACTATAGAAAGTCATTCTGAAAAAGGATTTATTTTCTCACTGAAAAGATGTGCTGAAAGAGAGGGCCTGCCTTTGACTAGAGATAGAAACAGGAAAAATGTAGAGAAAGATTTAGGAGATAATTATACTATTTAAATCAAGACCACTGCACTGTATTTAATTAATTGACATAGCACATATTGATCATTACCATATGCCAAGTGTTGCACTATGTGATAGGGAATAGTGTCTAGAATCATTAGGTGATTAAACTCAGGTGCTTAAATTTACTTGAGAATATGTACTACATTCCCTGGGAGACCTGCATTCATCCTCAGAGTCAGACATATCTACGCCTATTTGCACTACTTGTGAGGGACAAGATCAGGCATAGAGTTACATGAGTGATCAAATTGCTGAGGTTAGCATTGATTGTTTCTCAAGGGTACTGCTTCATATGTTTATTCAAATAAATGAAACATACGTGAAGTACCCTAGATGTGAGTAGTCAATGCTCACATTGTATGTGTGAGTAGTAATCTGTATGAATAGTCATGAATGATCAGGGGATTTTTTGACAGATTATCAAAGAGAACATTATTAGCCAGTAGCTGGTGATAGAAATTTTTATGTTAAGGACCCTCGATTATTCCATTATAGGCTTTTATACCTATAATTCATTAGTAAAATTTACTTGCCTATTTTAGAGAATTCATTAAGCCAACCTTCACTGAGCCCCTTCTGGTCACTGTGTTGAGGGTCAGGGATACAGGGATACGGAGATCCATGAGAGGTGTCATTTCTGGAGGAGATCAGAGTCTAATGGTAGCAGTGATATGAGCAGTGATATTGTATAGTGTAGTAAGTCCTTACAGAAAGTAAAAACAGAAATGGAACTTCAGAGGAGTAAGTGACCAATTGCCCAGGATATCAGAAAATAATTTAAATAGGAGGGAATATTTTGCTCTTAAAAGATGAGTAATCTGACATGTTAATAGAGACAATGAGTTAAAAAGAGCACAACATATCCAAAGAGCTCTGTGGCGTGAAGTTCAAGAGGCAGGAGATGAGGTTGGTATGAAAACAATTGTGAGCAATGATGAGACAGGCTGAGCACATTCCAATGAGCAGGTGTGCTGAACTCAGTTAAATGCTTGAGGTATTTTTTATTTTTCAGGTTTGTTTGCTTTTTAGTCTCTTTACTAAAGATGAGCAGAATATGTAAGCAGAGCTCTCAAATACTGAAAAAAAAATTGAAGTGCATTAGCATGACTACCTGTTAGGAGGTAACCAAAGTTTGTTGTGAATTTTAGAAAATGGTTATAGTTAGTTCCTCTTTCCACCTCTCTTGATTCTTACTTACTAGATACATAAATACATTTAGGGAAAGAAAATAAATTACATTATGGGCATGCTTCTAGACTTAAGCAGAATTATATCCATATTTCAGTTCAAAATAGGGGAAAGTGTACTTTAAAATCTGCTACTTGACTACACTAACATTTAATAAGTGTGTATCAATTCCCATTGATATATAAATATATTCTAAACAAGTTTAGGGCTACTGTGTAATTTTCAATTTGGAATAAAGGGACAGATGTAAGTGTTTTAAGTCTAACATGATAAGAGCAATGATGGGAACATAAAGACAATCTTTAGGCCATGAGGTGTAAGTAATCTAAGATGGGTTGGTGTTGGCCATAAGTTAACTGGCAATTATTCTTTCAGTTTTTGCTTATCTGAGAGTGTCTTAAAATTTCTCCTTCATTTTTGAAGATTAGTTTTGAAGATATGAATTATTGGTGGACAGCTTTTTTTTTCCTTTCAGCACTTTGAATATTTCATTTCTTTCTGGCCTCAGTGAATCTTGCTGAGAATCCTTGTATATAACAACTTCTCTCTTGCTGCTTTCAGAATTCTTTTTGCCTTTTTGGGAATTTGAGTATAATGTGTGTATGTATGGATCTATTTGAGTTTAATTCTATGTGGGTTTGTTGAACTTGGATGTGCAGATTAATAGTTTTCGTCAAATTTGGTTTTTTTCCCCCTATTTCTCCAGGTGTTCTTTCTGTCTCTTTCTCTCCTTTTCCTTATGGGACTCCCATTATGCATACATTGGTATATTTGATGGTGTCCCACATATTTCTGAGGCATTTTTCATTTTTCTTTAACCTTTTTCTTTTTTGTTCAGCGGGCTGAATAATCTTATTTAACCTGTCTTAAAATGTTCAGATTCTTTCTTCTGTCAGTTCATGTATTGTTGAGTCCCTCTGGTGAATTTCTCATTTCAGCTATTGTATTTTCATCTCCAGAATTTTTATTTGATTTTTTTCTTTTTCTTCTCTATTTGGTAAGGTATTGTTCTCATCCTTCCTTTAGTATTTTAGACATGCTTTAGTTTTTTTTTTTAATATTTAAGATAGCAGATTTGAAATGTTTGTCTTGTTAGTTCAGATGAGATCGTGCATGTTCAGGGTGGTATGGCCGAAGACTGTCTTGTAAATTCAATGCTTGGGTTTTGTCAGGGGTAATTTTTACTGACTTTTCACCCTTGTGTATGGGGTCTAATTTCCTGAAGCCTCTGTGTGTGTGTGTGTGTGCACTCACGTGCCTGTTTTATAATTTTTTGTTAAAAATGAGACACAATATTATGTGGCAATCTAAAAATAAGATTATTGCCCTCCCTTTTTTTTCTTTTTTTTTTTTTTGGTTGCTATTTGTTTGTTTAGTGACTTTCTTAGGCTACTTCTTCTATGCAGCCACTAAAGTCTGGGTGATTTTCTTAGTGGTCAGCTCAGGACTGGACAGAGATTTCCTTAAGTGGCTTGAATCAGAAAGTCTCTGCTGAGGAGCTCTGTGTGTGTTGGAGTGTGGCTTCAGTACTTCATATGCAGTTAAAACTCCGTCTTAGCCTTCACTTCCTGCTTGTGAATAGCCTCGATGCATGTTAGATGTGAAAGAGTAGAGTCTTCTCAAGTCTTTCCTGGGTATTCACATAACTCCTGAATGTGGGTATCACATTCTAGAATCCTAGAAATATATACGAACTTCTCAGATCTCTCTGTGGATAGCTAATTTTCCAGTTTTTCCTTTCAAGTTTTGCGGTCAGTCCCTTGTCCCCAACGGGAAATGCTGCTTCAGAAGCTGTGATATTACATGATTGCTGCTGATTGTGTCCATCAAATATCCTAGGGATAGAGCTGCACTCACAGGCTAAACAAAAGCTTGAGAATGGAGCTTTTCAGTAAGCTTCCAGACAGGCCGAATCATGATGGTTCCCTAGTGTTGGTGTTGTTAAGGAGTTTCAACTATGTTCTCCTCCCTCCAGGGGCTGGTGGGCTGTTGGTACTTATAGCTATTGTAAATACCAACAACCACAGCCCAGGCTGTTGTTTTTCAAGGATATCATGGAGTTGGGGAAAGGCAGACAGGATTAGAGCAAGTTAAAATGCCACAAAACTCAGCCATTTTTTCTTACCAAAACTTCTTGGGTTGTTGCAAGTCTTTAATTAATATCCAGAGTCCTGAACAGTTTGATTTTGATAATTTTTGCCACTGCTTTCATTGCATTTATAGAAGAGCAGATTTTCAGGAGGTTGTTACTCTGCCATTCTTGAAGTCATCTATCAGGCTATAACCTTTAAGCTAGATTTTGCTCTAAGTTTGGATATAATTAAAAGGAAGTTTAGCACGCACACAAACAAATGTACACCTGCTACTGGGTGGGTTGACTTTCATAATCCACAGATTCAGACGACTTCTACTAGGAAGTCTTGCCAGGACTTACATGTTAACTGTGGTAAAGATAGGGCTGTAGCCCAGCCTGTTTCCATGTATGTATCTGGCAATGACTTGATCCTCATTTCCAGGAAAGTAACAGAATTTGTCTTTTACTTGTACGTTTATTACAAATGACTATAGGCAAGGAATGGGTAAGAAAATTTTGCCCTCCCCAAAGTCCAAGAATTTCCTCTTCAGTTCCTAGAACCACCTTTTCCCAAGTGGTTGACAGTAGGAAATCCACTGCCTTCAAGGAAATGCCCAATCTTACTTGTAGAATGTGGTTTTGGCCTGATACTCTGGCCTCAGTAAATTAATCATCTCAGAACATAATGGTGCAAAATCAGGTATTCCTCAAAGTCTGGGTTGTCTCATATGAAACAGCACAAGAACATTAATAGCCTGTTCCTGCTTGAAAGTCATTAGGTTCTTTCCATTTTCTTTTAGATCTTTTTTTCTAATTTGACTTGAAGAGCCTCTTTTCTTGGTTTCAACTCCTCATCCCCGAAGTATTTTTGCTCAAATAGGAATACAACTTCCAATAAACCAGGGAAATTTTTAGGTAGAGGGCACACTAAATTTCAAAGGAAAAGGAAACATTTTCTCACTTCCATTGGATGCCCGACCAAAAAGCAACAATGTCTGCAGAGACCCCAGTCCAGCTTATATCCGCAATCTGACTGATAGTTGCTCATTCATAATGCCAGCATATGGGTTTATGCGGCTTCTGACTTGTCCCTCAAAGAGAATAGATTCATTTTTTTGTATAGCTAAGGGCAAAGAGCAAAGAAATTAGCAAGTCTCAGGATAGAATCAGTTACTATATCCTGCAAGATGAAATATTTTTGCAGGTTTTAAATGTCAGTTTTCAGTTTCTTGACAGCTTCTACCCATAAGATTTCAAAATTCTTAAGGATCTGTATTTTAAAAAGGTCCTCTTGTTACAAATACACTATTTTCAAAAAGCTAATCTAAACACACACAGACACAAGAAGCATGGTGACCCTTGGTTAAAAATAAAATACTGAGGAATTTATCCAAAATCACAAAGACCACTGTTTGTTTGCAAGACTGTGATTTAATGGGAGAAAAAAGAAACCATCACCTTTCTGGCCTCCATTTGGAGAGAATTTAGTTTCCCTATGACTGAAAATTCTAGGTTGAGTGTTTGATATTATAAAGATTTAAATACCTGACAGATGGAGACAGAAGTATGAACTACTGCAATTCAAGTTAGAGTTTTGGTATCCAGGAAACAATCCTATAAAGTTCCCTTTAAAAAGAACAGAAAGAACATGACATTGAACTTAGTAGGAGACACTATACCAATGCATTTGTGTGTCTAGTTGAGGTCAGTCTGCTTGTGAGTAAACAGGTGTTTATAATAATAAGCAGGGTTAGAAGGACAAATTGAACACAACCCTGTCTGCCATGACTCCATCTTCTCCCTGTCCCAACAATTTAAGCTTTGGGACTTCTTGTCCTAAATAGTTAGAGACAAGCTCCAACAAAGGCATTAAGTAAAAACACACATAAAAAACCCTAATTTTAGAATTTAGAGAGACCAGTTACATTTTTGCTTTACTCAGTAACCTACTTCACATAAACAGAATGGAAAGTTTTGTTCTGATTCTATCAGAACAAAGTGATGAGGAGATTTGTTTCTGGACTCATCTTCACAACTTCTGATTGATCTATCATTTCTGGGACCATCACTAAAATTAGTTATGGCACATTAGTGTTTTCAATCACAAAATGGAAATTAATATCTGATATGTATACATTTAAAGATTAAGTAAATAAACCAGACATGCAAGTCTTACAGAAAACATTCTTTGTGATATGTGTGATTCTATGAGATACTTGAGTTGTCTGAGTTAAGAAAATAAAATGCATTGATCATAAATACATGGTATTTCTGACCATAGTTGTAGAGATGAGGCCAGGGTAAATACTTAATAAATATCTGTTGAATGAGTATGTGACATAAATATCAAATCATTGCCTTTTCTAACTGTAGTTGTAGTGCATATAGGATTCAGACATATCTTTCCTAAAAAAAAAAAAAAAAAAACACCTCAAAATACCCTCAAGTCCATGACCCAGAATAACCCTTGTTTTTGTAGTGGACCCCAAGAGTTGGCTATCTTCCTTATTGTTACTGTGAAAAGTCTCTGGCAAATGAATCTCTTGAGGGATTTTTTAAATTATTTACTTTCAGAGCAATAGACTCAATTTTCTGCAATCAATGACATTCAAAAGCTTGTGAAAAATGTGACCTGGAGTAAGTTTGGGATAGTTAATTTTCTCAGCAATCAATTTATTTGTCTTCTACAGGATATATAAGGTGTTTATGTGTTGGGGTATGCTGGTGGCAGTTTTTGGCAGAAGGGTGTTGATTTACTCTTGCCAATGAAAACAAGCTGTTACTTTATTTTCTGAGCAATGACAGCCCCTGGTACTGAGCGCAGCTTTTGTAACTCATGAATGGTCAGGGATGGTCTATAAGGAACTACAAAGAATAGGGAAATTTTATTTGTGAATGTTGCAAGTAGTCTTTAGGGAATGGCTCACCTTCTTATTAAGAATTAGCAGTGATAGGAGATTGAAAATCTGAAAACAGAGATACTGAATTTTGGCATTTCATATTATTTTTCTCTGGAGACAAAAGGATTAATTAGAATAGATGAATGGAAAGGGTTGTGAAGAAAAATGTTGTGTTATTCTCCAGGGTCAACCAGCTGTAGGCTTTTCAATGATCTTTCCATTCCCATCATCCTGGCCTTCCGGCTCTTGCACTGTGGCACTCTTACCTGCCTACAAGGCCTTTACATATGATTTTATTACTCTTCCTGCCTCCCTTAATTTTTACTGCTATTCTTCAGATTTTTCGGGAAAGCCTTTTTTTAAGTGCCTAAATGATCTTGTAACACCATGTTCCTCTTATCATAGTTTAATTCATATTTGTGATATTAGAACCTGACTTTCCATGAGACTTCATGCTCATGAGGGGCAGAGATGATGTCTGTTTTGACTTCCCATTGTATCCCCAGCATAGTACTTGAAATGAGTCCTCTACAAAGAGAGAGAAATGATTAATTCTGCCTGGGAGGCAGCAAGAGATGAAGTAAGCAGGAAGCATAACACAGACCTCATATCAGTTTAGCCTGACAGATTATGATATGCCAGATAACGAAGGTATTGCAATTGTGGGAACCACATAAGAAAAGGAATAGAGACAAATAAATACATGGTGTTATTCAGAAGTCTGAACATGGATGTAGAGGACGATTGAGTAGAGATGAGGTTACAGGGGCAGATTGGGACCAGATTGTTTAGAGCCTTGGGATTTTAAGGAATTTAGACATTTTCTAGGCAGTTAGGAGCCATTTGAAGACTATTAAGGAGTAGAATAACACAATCCCATCTGTGTTCTGATATCACTCTGGCAGCAGTGTGGAAGGCAGTCGAACTAAAAATAGGATTATAAGTAATGTGTTCATTGCTTTTCCCCTCTTTGCACAGTAACCCAATTTTAGCCTTGACATACATCCTGTTTGTACAGGAAAATCCCTATGCCTGAAGAAGCAACTCCTTATACTATCTGGTGGAGAGTTTTGTTATAAAGCATAAGGGTAATGTGGCCATCAGCCACTGTATTGTGTCTTGTGCCAGTGGAAGTGTTTAGTAATGAAGACATTTAACAAAAATAATTAACTTAATACATGGAACCATAAAACTCAGGCGTTTTTCAGACAGTCTCAGAAACTGACATGTAAGAAATTGTATGGAGAAATAGCAGAGGGAATCAGTTTTATATATCTAACAGAATCAGCAGAAGTCAGCTAATTCTAAGAAAGTGATTTGCAGCACTCTAGAAATAAGTTATGAAAAAAAAAAGTTATGGAAACCCATAATATAACTTGGTATTACTAGACATCTTGAAAAATATTAACAGTTAGATTCTAGGGATGTAGTTATATTTATTGAGAACTATTGTATACAAGATGCTGTTCTAAGCTAATTAGCCTACAGAATCCTCACAACTTCGCAGGACACTGTTATCAGCTCTATTTTGCACAGGGAAAAGAAGACTCAGTGAGTGTAACTTGTTCAGGGTCTCCTAAGTAATAAGTGGTGGAGATGGATTCAGGCCAGGGAGTCTCACTCCTTGTCCCTGTGCTTTCTGCCCTTCCCACGCTGCCTCATTTTACACAGCTGCACTCAGCTTTGGAAAGGCCCTTCTTTTCTCTTTATGGTCACATCCTTACTCATTCTTTATTCTTTTCAATAAAAAAGAAAGCATTCATTTAGCATCAGTTTCATCTTTGTTTTTCCCATAAAATCAGATAGAATTTTGCCTGGGATGATTTTGTAAACACCTAGTTTTGATGGTGATCATTTAAAAAGGTTGGTTCAGGCTGGTTCTGGCTGAGGAGGTAAGAAATACTAGAAGTAAAGGCTATTAGAAATTTGATTCACAAGGTATCTATAGAGGGCCACAGCTCTAACACAGAACCCCAACTGTTCTATCTCTGGGGTGTTGTTTTAGAGTTGATTATAGCTTTAAAAATTTTTTTTGAGGCAGAAATACGTAATTATTTTTTCCTAGTACTCTGTTCCTTGAGTTTATAATGTCAAAAACACAAATAACTCTATGCGTCCTTTTGCTTTGCTTTCTTTCATCTTGTAAAACCTCTTGTAGTCGCAGATGTCAATTAGGTTTTATGTGGTAGTCTTTCTTGGTGTTGTATTTGAAAGAATTCTTATAAAAATCCTGATGACTCTTGGTGGCTTTTACACAGTAATGTTCAGAGTTACTGTAATAAAGGAAAAACAGTTTGAATCCTAAGTGGCATAAGCCATTTTCCTAGAGCCCTTATAAGTTCAAAAATAAGAATATTTGAAGCAGTTAAATGCTAGTAACAGTAATGATTTAAAAACTGTTGTCATGTGATGAAACCCTCTTGATCATAATAGCCTCCTAATTTTATGTAAGCCTTCATTGACAAAAAGGACTAATTGTAGTCTGAGGAAATCAATAGGAGCCACTGGGTATACTGTATTTTTAACTCATAGAATTCTAGGCTCTCAGGAGTAATGTAGTTCGGGAAAAAAAGGGAAAAGAAGACTCCTCCTTGACCACTGTCATCTTACACACACACATATACACACAAGCCACCTGTAATCAGGTCTACAGCTACTCCAGGCCTTGTAAACTTAATCTCTATAGAAATCAGACCATGAAATGAATGAATAAAGCAGGCCAAGATCCCTCTCTCCTCTTTCTTGAAACTAGCCATGCTGTCTGCTATCTTATATTTTTCTACATTCAACAGAGACATGGGTATAGGGAAAAAGTTCTCTACTGTGAGGAAAACCAATTAAGGTGATAAAAGACAGTTGACTTTTTGCCTTTAGTTTGGGATCAACAACTTCCATGCTGGAACATTGGGCTCCATGCTGCCTTCTGCTGGCCCTCTTCCTCTCAGCCCAGTCTACCTTTTAGGTATTCTTAATCATTCTTTATCATTCTTAATCATTTCTTTATCAGTTTTGAGTACTTTGAGTTGCAAGTAATAGAAAATATCATGAAAGTGGCTTAAATTACAAAGTAGTTACATGGTTTACAAAATTGAGGGTTGCATTTTGGTGCAGGTGAGGTTTGATCATGGTTCTATTTTATTTGGCTCTATCCTCCTTGTCTTGACTACATCCTCTTAATAATCTCTCTCAGGTAGTAAAATGGCTACAGCAGCTTCAAGTGTTCTGTAGATACACCACACTGTCCAGGTCAAGAGCATTTACCTCAGCTGTTGAACAGAAGTCCTGCACATTCTGCTAATGTGACCAGTTACTGTGGCCAGGATGATCAGATTACACTTATGCCACTTTGGGTCCATCTGTGAAACTGGGGCTCAGACCAATATCACAAAACTAGGGCTGCTACTTAACTGAGAGAGAGTAAAGGGATCTGGAAGAATTCTAGGCCTTAAGATTTTCTCAGGTCATAGCCCCACAAAGAAGATAAACAGTCAACAGTTGGCTACTTGGAGATGTGATCTTGTCTGACCCTGTTTCATCCTTGAACCAATGGCAGTTCAAAAGGTCCTGATGGGCAAACCTTGGGTCTCTTGCTCACTCATGTGGCTGGCAGGAAAGGCCCTGTTACTGACACTTTCTTCCATGTCACATGGATCAGGGAGGAATATTCTCACAATAGAAACTGGGCAGCTAATGGGTAAAAATAACATGTTCAGTCTACCTTAAATCCCAGTTTTCTGCCCTTCAACAAGTCCCTGACATCTCCCAGAGATGATATTACATCTCTAGGCATTGGTTTTAAGGACAGATTCATAATGCGCACTAGTGTGTTTTTAAAACATTGTGAGAACAGCACATGGAATTTATGTCTAAGTGTATTTGGCAATTAATACTGTTTGGATATATTATATACTACAAGTGTGCTGAGTACAATCCATGAATCACTCTGTGGTATACATGTTCCTTAGCATATGTCCAAATTTTAGTTCTTAGCACAGTGTTGCATCACTTTTTCCCTCCATGCACATAAACAAAGAGCTTATCAGAGAATCAAGAGACAGATGCTGGCCTCTCATTTTATTCTCTTAAGAATTTATCTTTGCCCAGAATGAAGGGGAGTACCATTCAGAGCTCTGGCCATTGGTTCATATTAACCCACCCCTAGCAATCCTTACTGAGTGGATTAGTGGTTTTTAAGAAGCTCACCCAGGTAATCTTGATAATTAGTTATTTTTGAACGCCTCTGAGAAAGGATGTACTGTGTTGTCTTCACTGAAATATTTAGAGCCCAGTGGATAGATGACATAGTCCTAGCCTCTTCAGTCTGAGCAGTCAAGGAGTTTTTTATGGAAGACATTTGAAAAATTCCTTTTGATGTTTTTTTTTTATTAGCATCATTACGTGACCATTTCTGCTTATAATGGAAGTGGGTGCCATTGACTGACTATAGAGCTAGTCTACCCTTCTCTGGCCACAGATTAGATCTGTATTAAGGAGGAACACGTGACCTTGGCAGAATTACTACCTAAACCTTCCTCTTTGTTATGGCATCATGCTCATTTGATGTTATGCTTCTAAAAACAAAACAAAACAAAAAAAATAACAAAGAAGCCTGTTCCTCCCCTTAATGTCCCAGCTGATGTAACTGATAGGATGTCATAAAGGGGCCATAGTTACTTTCCCATGAAAAGTAATAAGAAAGGTTAGAGCAACTCCCGTCTCCTCACATTGAACACTGCCCAAGAAGGTTTGTTGTTCATTGTAGGCTCTGTTGCAAGTTGTGTTCTTCTGTCCTATGTTCCAAAAAACTAATTGATAAATTCTAAAGTTTAGGACGGTAAAAGAATCCCACCAGCAAGGTCAAGCCAGGGGTAGAAGGAGTGAGTCTAGATTAGCACTGTCCAATGGAGGTACAATGCAAGCCACCAATGTCAGCCATAGTAATTTTATATTTTCTAATGCCCACATTAAAAAATAAACATTACTTGGCATTGGATTTAATAGATTAAAGGGAAAGCACCGGCTTTTGACTGATACCTTTTTTGTGATTACTTGCAGTGTTTGCTTCACTAAAATATACAGAAAATTTCTGGTCTGGAGAAAGGAAGCAAATCTTGCTCTGACAGATGCTAACACAGAGCCTTGGTACCCCTTACAAGAGAAACTACAGAGGGGAACAGACTGTACATTTTTTTATATAGCCCGCAGTGAAAGCTGCTGTAGGGCAATTCACTAGTGAATTGGAAATATATTGGGAAGATGTAAGTTACACACATCTGAAAGTTAAGATTCACAAAGATTTGTTTTATGAAACTGAGCTGTAGGAGATTAAATAATGTTTGGAATATCATATATTTGTATTACTAGGGCATGGTCAGATAAAAATACTTGTTTTCAACTTTAAGTGACATTGAAGATTATTTTAAAGGTTTTAAATCTACACGCACAAGGAGAAACTGCCTTCCTGCACAGTTAAGCATAAAAATAACAATCTCTTTGCCATGATATTATCTCTCTTATACTTTCTTGAGTGGTAAATTGAATGTCTAGGTTTGTATAAATTAGTATACTCAACAAAGATTTTCATGAATTCAATAGCCAACCTCAATTAAAAGTGAAGTATTGAGCTCAATACTGATTCAAACATCTAAAATTGCAATGAATGTAGTTTAAGCAGTAATGGCTGTATTTCCAAGTGTCATTGAAGGTGAACATGACACAATGTACCTCTACTTTCGCAAAGGGAAATTTGGCAAAAAATATTAAGTATTTCTTAAATTGGACAAAAAATTCTGAAAACTATCTGCCTCTTCAGGTTCAAATGGTTAGGTTCAAAATTTATTGTTTAAGCTACTACAGGATAAAAGAAAACTAAATGATGAGCCTTAGCATGATTAATTTTCTCACACCTCTTTTTGTTGTCTTATAGGACTGTGTAATCTGGAAGATTTAGAGAAATAATAAAGTTAACAAAACGGCACAACATTACATTGGATTTTCTTAATATTCGTTATTAGCAAGGTGGCTAATGTGAAGGCATTTTGCTTTAAATAAATGCCCATATGGTACTAAATACCATCATCTTTTGATAGCTGTAATTCACCTACTCACTTAGTAAGCAGGTGCAGACACTCTGAGGAACCATTCCATTTCTGCTCTTCGCCAACACCTACATTTGCTGTGAGTGAGGTGTCAGAGGGTGGATGTTCCATTATTTCCCATCCCAAATTATGCCATAGATTGGTATGTATAAAATACACAACATTTGCTTTTATTAAGTGGAAATGTGTCATTTATTCTTCTCACTTGGAATATTTACTGAGGATCTACTGTGGATCAGGAACCATGCTAGGTGCTGGAGGACACAAAAATGAATAGCATAAAGCCTACACTTGAGAAGATTGTAGACTAGTTGAGGGAGAAACATAGACAAGTCATAATTATGATGTGAGGTGAAATGTGTAATAGCAAAGGACTTTGGAAACATTTCGTACCAGTCAGCACTAACTACTCTTCTTACTAGAATACTTTGTGTTAGCATCATATTTCTTCAGTGCTCCATTCTAAAATCCCATTGTGCAGTAACTTGTATGAGTTGACAACTGAAAGAAGGAAGTGGACATGATAGGAAACTGTATTTGTGGAGAAGAACAGTTTGGGGACATCAGGCCTCATATAATGAAGCAGGTTTTGAAGGGATGATGATACAGACAAGCTATGGTAGCCAAGTGGTACCTTTTATTTACTTAAATAGAGTTTCTCTTTTTATAGCAGTCTTATGTTCACAGAAATATTGAGCATAATGTATCAAGACTTCCTATATACTGCCCCCCATGATGCAAAGCCTCCCCCTTTATCATCATCCCCTACTAGAGTGGTGCATTTGTTAAGATTTATGAACCTGCACTGACACATTATTATCACCTAAAGTTCATAGTTTACATTAGAGTTTGCTCTTGGTGTTGCCCATCAAATGGTGTTTTAAAGGAGCAAAAAGTCAGGGAGAATAACCAGGCAGGGTGAGAAGCAGGGAGCCATCTGTTTCACAACATTAACTAAGACCGGTCATGACTTAGTTATTTTGCTTTGTTTTCCTCCCACATGCTCTTCAAGCATAAAGAGAAGCTTAATAGAGTCAGGAAACAGGTCTTGTAGAGAGCAATGAGTTCAGTGGGTGCACACTCATTAATATTCATGGCCAATGTGATGATGAATTGGCATATCTGGAGTCTTGTAGGTTGACTAAGAACGAGTGGAGCCAGGGCACAGCTCATTACTCTGAAATTTGTTAATTAAAGGAAAAGAATTAAGTATTCATATTGACTTCCTGGTATAAACTATTTTTCAGTGTAATCAGATGGTATTAGTAGATGAGGGTAAGTTTCTGTACAGAAGAATTCCAGCTAATTGATGCAGAAGCAATAATAGAATTGGGAAAAAATTATCATTTTGCAAGCTCTAATGAAATAACTGATACAGATAATGGTCATCAACAGATTCAGAAGCCATTAGTTGAAGTGTTGATGGGGAGTATTGAATACTCTGATCAATCCTAGCATCACTAAAAGTAAAAACACCTGGCCAAAGGGGACTTCTGATATGCAGGATGAAATACATGTCACCAGTTATGGGGTATATGTATCAAAAATTAAAACCTGAGATTAATTAACATTAATTACGTTATTGAATTAGGAATCTAACTTTTGACTTACAGGAGGTACTGAGGATGGAACCAGCTAAGCAACATCCGGTGAAGGTCATGAGCCAAAACAAGGCTGTGGAATTTTTTCCATGTTAATGACCCAGTCTCAAGTTTTAAATAGACTCCAAACGATGACCATTTGGAGTAAATAGACTTTAGGAAAGCTGACTATGCTTTTATAGGTATGTGTATTTAAGAAATTGCTAGTGGTGGAATATAAACTCCAAGTTTTACAAGTGGTAATTAGTAAATTACAGATTCTGAAGTTATAGGCAGATTCATCTGTTAATGGAAGAAACCATGGAGATTCTGCTCACAAACTGGATTTTGGATTTCTGGTTTCAAATTAGAAATCAGTGTTGGGACAAGGAAAACATTTCTTCTTTTTTCAATGTTTATTTATTTTTGAGAGAGAGAGAGTGCGAGCAGAGGAGGGGCAGAGAGAGAGAGGGAGACATAGAATCTGAAACAGGCTTCAGGCTCTGGGCTCAGCACAGAGCTCAATGCAGGGCTCCAACTCAGAAAAGGTGAGAGTGTGAATTGAGTCCAAGTCAGATGCTTAACCGTCTGAGCCCCCCAGACATCCCTGGACAAGGAAGAAACTTGATACATGTACTGCATGTATTCTTATTCTGTCCATTGACCAGATTGTCTCCTGCCAAGTTATTAACCTAGAATATCTCTGGTGAGATTTCAGCAAGTAAAATAGAGACTGAAGTGAACTGCTTAAAAAATGGCAAAAAAATTAAAACAAATATTCAAACTTAATATTTGATCTTGATACTAAAGCTCATGGTCCAATGGAGTCTGTCAATTAGGACATGTTTTAGCTACAGTGAATGAGAAATAACAGTAGTTTAAACAAAATAAGGTCTGTTTTTCTCTCAGAAATGAGAGGTCTGGAGTTAGGCAACTCAGAGTTATTATGGCAGTTTCCTGGTCATCAACATCCTGGTCTCCTTTTATGTCTCATGTTGGTTTGAAGCCTTGGGAGTTCCTTAGATGAAATTCCCAAGTAGCTTTTATACGTGGAGGGCAGCCCCAAGAAAAGGCTGACCATTCCAGTTTGATAGGTGTCAGTTCTAATAAGGAAGGGAACTTTCATAGGAGGCTTGTCTTGGGTGGCTGCAAGATGGATAGATCTTTATACTTGACTGCCAGAATCTTAAAAGTTTACGCAGAGGCCTGAATAGGTTCACTTGTGTACATAGTTCAGATGGTCTTAACAGCACAGTGCTCTTCCAGGGCTGGGTCCTTGAAGCAGTTTCTAGAGTAGGAACAGTGGGAAGAATGTATGCTCCAAGGTCAGGGGTAGGAGTAAGGAGCCTCTGGTCACCCCAGTGTAGCTCTCTGGTCCGCTGGCCGTCCCATGATCTACTGACCTCCTCAACACCAGTACCCTAGCTGCATCTCTGTCCATTCTGTCTGTGATCCAGCCAGCTGGAAAGAGGAAGGGAGAAAGG
Organism: Suricata suricatta; assembly: GCF_006229205.1. Taxonomy (NCBI): domain Eukaryota; kingdom Metazoa; phylum Chordata; class Mammalia; order Carnivora; family Herpestidae; genus Suricata; species Suricata suricatta. The sequence goes on along the minus strand of NC_043702.1, from coordinate 35,694,567 downwards.
ACGAAGCTTCCTCCTCCCAGCTGGTGTGTTCCCTTTAAGCAGGTTTTCTAGGAGTTCCACATACTTCTACTTACATTGCACTGAACACTGGGCAACATGGCCATGCTTAGATACAAGGAAGCCTGGAACCTCCAGCCTTTGAGTGGGGTGCACTGCTGAACCAAATAAAGCTGCAGTTCTGATGCTAGGAGAGAAAGGCATATGAATCAGAGGAGCTCTGTTGATGAAGAAAACAAACATTGGAGAGAAGTTTGGAGTTACTATTTAAATGAGTGTATTTCTACAACATGATATGAGGTAGAACATTGTATGGGAGACCTCATTTTGTAACATATTTTGTGTTGTTTTTCACAAAATCTGGATTGTATGATTAAAAAGTATAAATCTGTTGTGTGTACTAATTTAAATGATTTTGGGAAATACTGCTGTCCCTTATTAGTGTATGTAATTTTATATATGTATTACATCCATTTTGATGACTTCATTTGCCATTATTTGGCTACAAGTTCTTGTGTGATTTACTGATAAAGTCCTCATTAACTTCACTTTTTGTCCTTTCTCATCCTGTCTCCATGTATGGCCTATTAGGCCAGAACAATGACATTTCCAAATCAGAGGTTGTTTGATAGCTGAGTAGCACTGTCAAACTTTCTTGTGTAGGAAATCATAATTTAGGTTGGCAACCTGGCAGTGATCTGGTCTGCAGTTTGATTTATTTTGCATTCCTTTCTGTCATAGGCCAATTCTCTGGGGAAAGTGAATGCACAGGGGACTGGGAGCAGTCTTTGTAACTTCCAATCTATGAATTCTCATGGATATGGATCTCCTTAGCCTTATTGTGCAAAACTCCATTGATGTTAGAGATAATTGAGGATTTTAAGTTATCCAAGAGGAATTTTGTAAGAAAAAATTGCTAGGGAACAGATCTACGCAGAGTTCTCCTACCCAAAATGCCATGTATAATAGTGATGTATTTTGTAAAGTTTGATATATTGTGTCGACATCTGAATTATCTCCTAGGCCAAACTTTTAAAAGTTATTATTTATGCATCACAGCTCTATATGAAAGAACTGATGGACCCTATAGACATGTGGAATGAAGCACCATCTATATATATCATGTTGTAGTGAGCAAAACACTGGCTTTAGAGTGTGAGGACCAGAGAGACTGAGTCTTTGTCATTCTGGACTTTGTCATTCTGGCCAACAGTAACTTCTCTGAGCCTCAGATTGTTCCTTATCAGACTGTTTTGATGGCCAGATGTTACTATGTGCCAATCTCTGTCTTAAGCACTGAAAGATGACTATGAGTAAGATAAACGCAGTTATGGCCTTTATAAAAGTTGTTGCAAATCCCATTGCTGTCATAAGTCAGGCAGGGAACATAGACACCTGAAGAGGAGGGAAGTAAAATGATCAAGGAAAGATGAGGTCTGTGGCTGAATTGAGGCTGCAGCTCATCAAAAGGTATTTAGACTCAAAAAAGTTTGGAAACACTAGCTAGTCCTAGTGATACCACTTTTGTATGGGTCAGTTAGCAGCCTGTTTTATAGCCCTACATTGACTACGGTGGAAATATTGAAATCCGTATACTCACAGGTAACTCCTCTGCTTTGGTGCTCTAACCTACCCGTCAAAAGCGGGGCTATGGAGGCCGCTGTGTTTGAAGCCCTACTTTGCCATTTGTCCAGCTGTGGTCACTTGCTCAATTATATGACTTTGGGCAAATCACTAACCTCCATGTGCCTCTGCTTTCTCTTCTCAACACAAGAAAAAGCATAGATTAATGGCCTTGCAGTTAATTGAGTTAATACATGTAAAAAACATGTAAAACAGAATAGTGACTGCCACATAATATACACTCAATAAATACAGGTATTATGGGATTGCATAGGAAAAGGACTCCTTAAGAACACTTTATAGGGTAGGTTAGAAACAGCATGGATCAAACATTGGCAGTTAGAGAGTGCCTGCTATCTGGCTATACCATCACCAGCTTGATGAGAATAGCCAGACATAAGTACAAATGGATTATTGAGACATATCTTGTCTTTGGCAGAGTAATGCTGTGGTGGTCAATTTTATATGTCAACTTGGCTGGGCTGTGGTGCCCAGATATGTGGTGAACCATTATTCTAGATACTTCTGTGAGGGTGATCTTAGGTGATACTTACATTTAAATCAGCAGACTTTGAAGAAAGCACTTGTCCTCTATAACATGGATAGGCCTCATCCAAGCAACCGAATAGAACAAAAGACTGACCTCCCCAGAGCAGGAGGGCATTCTGGAGCATTTGCTTTTGGACTTCATCAGCAATTGGCTCTTCCAGTTCCATGGAAGACTGCCTTTGGATTACAGCAGCAACTCCCTCTGGGGTCTCCAGCCTGCTTGCCTTCCCCACCAGGTTTTAGATTTTCAGACCTCCACAATCACATGACCCAATTCCTTAAAATCTCCCCACATATACACATCATACTGGTTCTGTTTCTCTGGAGAATCCTAACATAAATACTTCGGTTGGCAAGATAATGCCCCCCTCCAAATGACTACATCCCAATCTCTAGAACATGTTATATTACATGGCAAATGAGAATTAAAGTTGCAGATAGAATTCAAGTTGCTGATTTGCTAACCTTAAGATAGAGAGCTGTGAAATGGTGTTTTTGGAACAGAGTGCATAAAACTCTTGGAATTTCCTAGGTGATAAAAATGACTTGATATTCATCAGAAACCCCTTTAAGTCACACCCAGTATAAGTAACTAGTGGAAGTGACTTTTGAATTTTTTTCTTTACATTTATTTATTTTTGAGAGAGAGAGAGTGAGACAGAGTGTGAGTCGGGAGAAGCAGGGAGAGAAGGAGGCACAGAATCTGAAGCAGGCTCCAGGCTCTGAGCAAACGGTTAGCACAGAGCCTGACACAGGGCTCGAGCCCACAACCATGAGACCATGACCTGAGCCACCCAGGCGCCCCCAATTAGTGACTTTTGGAATGCACCTAAAGATGGGAGCTGTTTGCCAGGGGTAATAACAATAATTAGCTGGAACTTTTAGACCCAGTCCCTGACCCCCAGGGAGGGGGAGCGCCTGGAGGTTGAATCACTAGCCCATGGTCAATGATTTAATCAATTGTGCATAACCAATGAAGCCTCCACAAAAACCCTTAAGGACAGGATTTAGGGAGCTTCTAGTTGGTGAACACGTGTAGGTACTGGAAGAGTAGTGGACAGGGAGAGACCATAGGTGCTCTCCACCTTTGCCCAGTTAACTCGCCCTATGCGTCTCTGCTATCTGGCCGTTTCTCAGTTATAGTTTTTCAGAATAAATGGGTGATCTAGGAAGTAAAATGTTTTTCTGAGTTTTCTGAGCCACTCCAGCAAATTAATGGAACCTGAGGAATGGGTCATTGGAACCTCTGATTTATAGCCAGTTGGTAGAAATACAGGTGACAAACAACTTGTGATTGAATCTGAGTGGGGGAAGGGGCAGTGTTGTATGACTGTGGGATCTGATGTTATCTCCAAGTGGATAGTGTTAGAAATGAGTTGAATGGTAGGACACCTACTGGCGTCTGAGAATTGCTGGGTGGTGCAGAAACACACATACATACATTGAAATTGGTGTCAGAATTGGAAGAGCTTAATTTGGATCAAGATAAGTCCAATAAAATCACCAGGGCCTTTAAAAGTAGAAGAGAGAGGGGTGCTTGGGTGGCTCAGTCAAGTGTCTGACTCTTGATGTCAGTTCAGGTCTTGATCTCAGGGTCATGAATTCAAGCTCCATGTTGGGCTCTGCACTGGGCATGAAGCTTACCTAAAAAGCAAAAGTAGAAGAGAGGAACAGGAAGGTTGAGAGTCAAAGGGAGATGTGATTAGAGATAGACCTCAGGCACTCATAAGGAATGGAGGACAGGCATGTTTAGCTCTCACATCCCTCGCTCTGCTCTTTATTCCCATGCTTCTCCTCTGGTTGGAGGATGCCTATTCTAGACTATACAGCTTTAAAGACTTACTAACAAAACAATTTTGTGTGAAGTGAACCTTTGTAGATAGGTTATGTCATTTTCTACCTTGTGGTTTAAAATATTTTGAAGAATATAGTTCCAATATATTTGGGAAATTAGATAAATAACTGTTAAGACTAGAATCTAATCAGGCAAGAATGGCTTGGGAGTGGTAAAAGGAAGGATATTATACTGGCATTGGGGGTTCCAAGCTGGTTGCCAGAGCCCACTGAGGATAGATTTGGGGCAGAGGCAAGTGGAAAGGGGTTGGTGCTCCTGGAGTGATAAGAACATGTTATGAGCACAATAATAATTTGTATGAGTACCATCAAAGTATAGTTTGTACCTGATAAGGCGAGAGTGACAATGGCTCTTGGGGCAGCCAATGGTGGAGGGAGATATTATACATCACTTGGGATGCCTTCTGCTACAAAAACAGAAAACCCCCAAGTGTGGCTTAAAGAAAAATATTTAAGTATCTCATATAGCCAGAAACCTGGAGGCAGCAGGCTTGGAGGAACTGTTTCATCTACTCAGTGGAATCATTGTGACCTGGGCTTCTGTTTTTACTCTGTGCCAGCTTCAGCTGGACCCATTTTCACCCTCATGCATGTTGTTTTATGGTTGCAAGGTGGTCTCAAGCATCAGGAAAATGGCAGTTTTATTCATTTTTTCTTTCTTTGTTTCTAATACCTAGTACAGTATGTGCATATAGTTTTAGCACTAAGTAGCTGCTCAATAAATACTGTTTAAATAAGTGAGTATTAATTTGGTTCTAAAGAGAAGGTTGAAGGGTGTCATTAGCTGCTGGTTTTGTAATTAACTTCATAATAGAACTTTACAGCTAGCCATAACCACACAGTAACCACAGTCTGACCACTACGAAGGATATTAAGGTAGAGATAAATAAAGGGATTACCTAGAATAATATAACTGGTTAGCAGCAGAGGACTCAGCCCAGCTGGGGCAGGACACAGACTCTAAACTTTTCTTTTTCGCTATTGAAAAGTCCTGCTCCGAGTGTTAGCACACTCTCTCTGGGGAGGTGGGGTGGTCTGGCTTTTCTCTAGTCTCCTTCCGATCTTTTGTTACGGCAGGAACTCTGAGCCTCTTTTCCTTTAAGGCCCAGCTTTTGAGTTTCAAAACGCTGGATCTTTCAAATCACAAGTCTTGGCTTGCAAGATCATTGGCTCTCAGTTCCAAGGGAGGAAGGCAGAAATGGAATATCGGATGTGGGAAACCATCATGAGATTTGTAACGTTTAGCCAGCTAACTTGGATTTTCTAGACTTTATCCATAATGGACTAAATGTATATTAGATGAATGCATCAACAAATCATTTAGTTAATAAAATCCAGAAGAAGAGTTGAAAACTCTGGCTGTCCTGTCTTAGTCTGAAAGTGCTGTGTAGTCCAATGAGATAGTGTTGCTGATGCTGATTGAGTCCTTCATTACGTAGCCCTGAATTCTGTGTGGAAGTGCAATTCCCAAAAGAGAGAAGGGAGCCAAACTGTTGTCAGGGGGCCAAATATTAGCAAATATTTGGCTAATATAACCCCTAGGAAATCTGCAATCCCTTTTTCACAGCCTGACGAGTGTTCCGGAGTCATCATGAAGACAGAACAAAAGCCAAGCTACTGTGAATTTTCTTAGAAGTGTGTGTAGCAGCTGCTAACCAAGCCTTGAGGAAGGAGTCATTTGAGGTTGCCCTATCCTACTTGCTTGTCTTTAACAAAGTTCTGACTTGCTTTTTGTTAAGTATCTGTTTCAATTTCTCCCACATAAGTTTCTGAAGCATTCAGAAGTGAAATGGGAAAGTAGTTTGATTGGATGAGTCTGCAGATAATAAAAATCTTGGAATTACAAATTGTTTGGATGTTCTTAATATGATGTTGATCTTGATAAATGAAAGATATGGCTTGAAATCACTAAAAATGTTAATAAAGCAGCCCACCTAGGAAAAAATGAAAGTATAGTATTCAACATAAAAAATCTACTAGCTTTTGAGAACTAATTTGTTAATGAAATGATTATGAATCATGTGTGTTAAAATAATGGTAGGTATATTGTTTTACATCAATAGAAATATCACAGATAAAATTACTTTAGCAAGAACATTTAACCATACATGAGATGATTAAGGAGGTGTTATAACTGAAGCAATAATAGATTTGGAAATAGTCCTCAAACAGCCCATGTTGGTAGACTGAATATTCTCTGATGCCCAGCAAGAGAGGTAGGAGGCTGTCTATATAAAATACCCTGAACTGCCTTGTTTGTAAAGGCAGAGGGCTTTTTAGCCTTTGGTTTGGTCTTTGCCACAGTCTCCTTTCTTCTGCCTCAACATATTGGGGATAGCTATGTAATCAATGTAAGTATTCTCTAATGATATCAAAATCATTGTAGGACTGATCAACCCCCACCGCCACATGCCCACGCTGGCCATTGGATCTCAGGTACACAGACCTAGATTAATAATGAATATGAGTCATGACCTACTCCCAACCTAGATCTATTCATGGCTTTTTTTGTATTTAATTATTTTTATTTTTCATAATGTAGTAAAAATCTATAAACCCACCACTTGACATACAAGTTGGGAAGCTATGATAATCTTATCTTAACCCCAGCTTTCACTTCATCTTCCCATCACTCTGCCTCCTTGACCCAAGATGACCATTTTCCAAAATACCATATCCATCATCCCCCCACCGTATTTTACATGGTTTTATTTCATCTATTTAGAATTCTAAAAAATACACTTTTAACTTTATAAGAGTATCTATCTATCTATCTATGTAACTGTTTAGGATTTACTCTTTTTTTTTTTTTACTTACGTTGCCAAGATGATCCGTATTGTTATGTGTTATAGTAGTTCATTTTTTTATTGCTGTATGATATTCCATTGTGTGACTATACCTTACTGTATTCATCTTTTCTCCTATTGATATTTTCTGGGTTATTTACAGGTTATGCTACTGTAAACAATACTACAATAAATACTCTAATAAATTTATTCTATTATAGGGAAGAGGGAAGAGTTTTTCCTGGATTATTGTCATCACCATTCATACTCTAGTTCCTCTTATGCTAAATTCACCTGTTCTTACCTTTACCTTACATTTTGTTGCAACTGCTAGCAGATCTCTATGTTCTCCTTCCCAGCCAAGATTCTTCTAAGAGTTGTATACCCATGGTCTCTACTTGAGTGTGTACTCTTCACCTCAATCTCTTCTTGGCTTCTGTACCCAAACAACTTTTGCTGAGGTTATCAATTATTTTCACATTGTCTAACCCAATGGACATTTCTCTGCAGTCTTAGTTGAGCTGTGGTTAGCTGTATTCGATTCAGTTGAACATTCTCTCATTAAGATTCTTTCTTCTTTTGACTTTCTTGTCACCAAATTCTCTTCGATTTCTTCTTCCTGTATTTTGGTTTTCCTTCCTCCACTGAGTACTTAAAGATATAATAATTCTTCAAGGTCAGTTTGAGGTTTCTTTCTCTTCTCACTGTATTCTTTCCTATAGATGGCCCTATTTATGTGTACTCCTGCAGCAAAACTCTTTTTTTCAAAAACTTTTTAAAATTGAAGTATAGTTGACATACAATGTTACACTAGTTTCCAGTGTATACCATATTGATTTGACAAGTTTATATGTCATGCTGTGCCCACCACAAGTGTGCTGCCATCTGTCACCATACAACCTATTACAGTATCGTTGACTATGCTGGACCTTTTATTCCAATGACTTTGTCATTCCATATAGAAGGAAGTCTGTACCTCCCACTCTCCTTCACCCACTTTGCCCATCTCTCAACCACTCCCCTCTAGCATCCTCAGAAAAATTATTAATACACGCACATTTACTCTCAAAAGTGTCCTAGTTTGGATGATATGTTTTATATTCTCTCTACCTAGATACCAATGACTCCTGGTTCATTCATGAGTTCTTATTTATCAAATTCTATTAATCTTCTTTGGATGCAGTGTAGGTACTTCAAACTCAACATGCCTAAAACTGTTTGCTTTTGTTTGTTTTGTTTTTTCTTCCAAAACCCATACTCATTTCTCCCTAGTTTCCATCTCAGAAAATTGCACCTCCACCCATTTAATTACTTAAGCTCTAAACCTAGAGACTTTATTGTGTTTGTTTTGTTTGTATTTTATAATTCCCTATCCCCAGACCAGCTATCTCCAAGACCTATCAATTTTAACTCCTTTACTCTAGTCAAAGCTGCTGTCCTGTGTTGCCTGGGGGCTGCAAAGGGCTCGTAACAGATGCCTTGTCCAGCTCTCTAACACTCATTTATTCTCCTACACTGATATTTTTAAAACATAAATCACGTCATGTCACTTCCCACTTCGAAGCTTTCAGTGACTTGTCATTGCACTCATAAGAAATGTACACTGCTTTGTCTGGCTTCCAAACCTTGGCATGCCCTGTTTTACGACTGCAGGTCATTTTCCTTCTCATCCACTCTGGCCACACCATCTCTTAGCTCTTCAATAAATACAGTGAGCTATTCCCTGTCCTAAGGCTTTAGCACATGGAGAACCCTCCCATTCACTCCCACTTCTAACCGGCCTAATGCTTATTCATTCCTTAGGTCTCAGATTATACTGGAACATGGTTGTGTGTGTGTGTGTGTGTGTGTGTGTGTGTGTGTGTGTGTGTAATTTTGAAAATGCCTTTTCTCAATTCTGAAGTAATATTAAGTTAGAAAATATAGGTTAGCAAAAAATCTCTAGGGATTCTTGGGCAAATGATTCTCCTGGTCACATCTTGCTTCGGTTTCCTGCTTCCAATGCTGTCTTCATCTCCCTTGTGTCGTCTCTTGTATAGACTTGAATATAGGACACAGCCCCTTATCCTTGACTCTGTGCTTGTCCTTTTGGGAGGGGATTGCTGGGGGATGGAAAATGCTACAGAAAAGTACATGCTTAATGTATCTCCTTTTTGGAAAACCCCTTAGCTACCTCATCCTGAAGATGTCTCACTATCTGAGTGTAAACCTCCTGCTGCTTTGGTGGGCTGGGGGCTGGGGGCTGGGGGCGGGGGGCTGGGGCGGGCTCTCTCCTTTAACCAATGCTTCTCCTCGCTCAGTTCTCCTACTCTGCCCAATCCTGTGGGTTTCCTGAGAAGGAGCAAGTCAACATTCTGTCTGTTTTGATGGTTCTTTCCAGATCCTTTCCTGGAGGACGTCAGTTTCCACACTCAAGCCTGCTCTGACATCTTCCCTAAACAATAGGGATCTTAGGCTGAGGAGGAATCATGCCACTCATTCAGTGGGCAGAAACATCTCTGACTAGTTATTATTTTAAATAGTGTTTAAAAAAATCTTCTTGGCACATAGAGATGCTTCCTCTCCCTCCCAAATTGTACCATACAATATATACTGGTTAGAAACCTGCTTTTTTCCACTTAATAATGGATAGTTAATATCTTCTGTGTGAAAGCAAGTACATGGTGTAGACAGTAAAACAGAGCATTTAATAAACTACAGTGGGCAGGATGCCCTGAAAAGTTGGTAGAAATGCAGATTCTCAGGTGCCATGTGGAACTGGATGCATTCATATCTGTATTTTGATCCCTAGGACATTTATGTGCACACAAAAGTTCAAGACACACTGGAATACAATATTTATATGGCTTTTATAAAGCAAAATAGCAATTCTTATTCCTTCATATTATCTATAAAAGATAATTTTGGACATTTATATGGCTATTTAATTTGTGCTTTGACACAGCTAGCTTTACTTATTAAATGTGACATAGATGCCAAAACATAAAGTGCTTTTCTAAAATAGGACGTCTTCAACAGCTCTCTTTTCCCTCTGCTAATGTGTGCTGTAGAGTCTTTGATTTTCACATTATATTGTTATAAAAAAACTAAAATCACAATTTCGTGCCTTTAAAATTAATATAAAATTATCTCCCCTACATTGTCTTCTAAATTAGATTTTTAAAATTATTTTTTAAACTAGACAATTTTTAAAGCTATTTTCAAATATATATATTTAAGACTTAAGTGCCTTTTGCTTTTGACTCATTGGGAACACAGTTTCTTAAGTAGGAGATCTTTGAAGATGGACTACTAGTGTGGAGTGTACTCTCTGGGTCAGGTCAGTGGACTTGAAAACTGTGATAATGGCTTAATTTGGAAACAAGTAAATACAAGAAAAATAAAATTCTACTCCTGGTTCTCATGTTACAGAGTTTTAATGAAGTAGACTGCTTTCCCCTCAAAAAGTAAGAATGTTACCTTCACAACATTACTTTTATTTGGTCTCATTTTAGGGTTCTTACAAACTGTAAATTTAACTAGCATGTTATTTGCTATGTAGGAGTAGCCGTGTGAAAAATCTTAGTTTTTGAAACCCCTCCACTAAAAGTCATGTGGTACATTTTTCTGTTCAGATTTGAAAAGCTTCAGTTTCCCAGCTGGCAAAAGCATTAAGTGTGTGTATGCTTCCAATTAGAAGCAAGATTTTCCCGATGTATCGTCCAAGGTTACGCAGTGGTCCACAGAGGATTTGTGGGGCCCTTTTTCTCTTTGTCTTTTAGTTCTCTGCTGCTGTTATGTGGACAGTTTGCAAAACTTTGGCTGCTGAGCAAGATGTAAAAATTTTTGAACATTGATTCACTAGGAAGTAGCAATTCAATCTGAACAAATAGAATGCCACATTTACGGTTTGTTTCCTTGGAAATAACTTTCAGGAAGTCAGAGAGTTAAAAACCAGAAGGGCATTGTTTCACAAATGGAAGCCATTTGTTCATGTGCCCGTGGGAATTGTTTTCTAATGTTCTTTTTAGAACAGACAGAATTAAATAATACATTCTGAATATTTTCACCAAGTAATACAGTTCTAAGTTTTCACAAGTTTTAAAGGGAGGAGAGAAAAGCCAAAGTAAAGACTAAAAAGTGTTCCTTAAGATAAACCTTCATGTAGAACAAAGACTTTACTCCTAAATAAGTCATGAGGAGAGAGAACGGATACTTGAATATTGCACTCAGGTATCAAAAATTAGTCATTTTGCACTTTGGCCTCAATCTGCCAAACATGCTCTTGAACAAAAATCTTTCTATGTGTTTTCATTATGATATGTCCCATGTCACTTTGAAATACAGACCTGAGTGGTGCCTGGGTGGCTCAGTCGGTTAAGCGTCCAACTTCGGCTCAGGTTATGATCTCACGGTTTGTGGGTTCGAGCCCAGCATGGGGCTCTGTGCTGACCATTAGCTCTGAGGCTGGAACCTGCTTCAGATTCTGTGTCTCTTTCTCTCTCTACCCCTCCCCTGTTCATGCACTCTCTCTCTCTCTCAAAATTAAATAAATGTAAAAAAAAAAAAAAGAATCAAGTTTATCTATTTCTTTAAATATAAAAATGAAAAAAAGAATTAAAATTATTATTAATTCTCTATTAATATTTCTAATCTTTTGCTCTATAGTTAGGTTTATACAATATGCTCATTTTATGTCCTGGATTTTTTTTTTGCTTAACATAGTATAGGCAAGTTTTATTCTAAAACTTCTTCAAATACACACTTGTTAAAACTTTGGAAAATACAGAAAACTGTAGAAAGAATAACAGAAATCCCGTGCAATTTTCCTGTGTGATATAATGTTATAATATTTTGATATATTTATTTTCAGTTGTTTACTGTTTCAGTTGTTTACTTATTTTATTTTATTATTTACTGTGCTTATTTTAATGAGCTATAGCTATTATCTCTAACATAAAAAGATGCTTACTCTCTCTCTATATATATATTTTTTAAGTTTTTTATGTTGAGAGAGAGAGAGAGAGCACCCAAGCAGGGAAGGGGCATAGAGAGAGGGAGGGAGAGAGCTGTCAGCACAGAGCCCAATGAGGGGCTCCAACCCACGAACCATGACCTGAGCCGAAATCAAGAGTCAGCCCTTAACCAACTGAGCCACCCCGGTGTCCCTACAGTATATTCTTAAATGATAAAAAGCTATGAGAAAACAATAGTGTTACCTATGCCAATTTCTAACAGATGCATGAATTAATGCAGGAGATGTCTGGAAAGATTTACTTCAAGGAGTTAATGATAATCTCTGAGAGTGGGAAATAGCGGATATTTTTACATTTTTATCTGGATTTTCAGATTTTTAATAAAATTTTTAAGAAAACATTACAAAAAAAAGAAATACAGACCTGAATCTTGGTTTGGAAGCTGCTTTCACATCTTTCAAAGATGTTCCTCCTGCATAAATTAAAAGAACTTAATCTGAAACTTAAAAAGAAATATGTTTGGCAAGGGTAGCATATTTTCAGATACTCTGTACAGAGAAAGGAACTTTTGTACAAATATTTTAATTGATTGTGATATTTTTCCCGTGTGTATATATCATACAGGTTGAATAAGAAGTTGATCCACTTATACTGTAAAACATTTATTGGATAAAATTAACAGAGACCAGTTAATATTTGTATTTATTGAAATAAAAAGAACTCCATCTTCATGATTATTCCAATGTCTGCCATATAAAAGCTTAGAATTGATAAGACCTATATTTTAATCCAGTTTCTTTGTGGTTTTAAGGTATCATTTACATCAAAAACAGCCAGAAATCTGAGTTCATGGTATTGGTGGACTTAGATAAGGATTGTCCCACTTTTTAGAGTGTGATGCTATGCTCCTCTGCAAAGTGCATGCCCGCACCCAGACCACACCAATACCTACAACACAAAGGAGCGTTAGCCTAAAGAAAGCTAAACTGACTCAAAGTGGAACCACTTGGAATAGGATGTAAGTATACTTGCTCACGCTTCTTGTGGCTGTAGAACATATGCATTTATTACTATTGTTAAAGAATCAGTTATTAAAATGGCATCACCAGTGGGAAGGCTGGCTTGCCCTCTCTAGTCCAACCTGCTATTTTCTTTCACCTTGACTGCTGCTACAGTCTTTCAGTTGATCTTTTCACTTCCATTACTGTTCCACTTGAGTCCATTCTTCACAAAATAGCAAAAGTGATATGTATTTTTTAAGGTTTCTAGAATGTTTTTAAATTGCAAAATATATATAACCTAAAACGTACTATTTTAACCATTTTTGTTTTATTTATTTATTTATTGTCAAGTTTGCTAACATACAGTGTAGTCTTGGCCTCAGGAGTAGAATCCCGTGATTCATCACCTACCCACAACACCCAGTGCTCATCCAAACAAATGCCCTCCTCAATACTCATCACCCATATTTTCCAACCACCATTCCCATCAACCCTTGGTTTGTTCTCTGTTTTTAAGAGTCAGTGTATTAATTCAGTGGCATTAAGTACATTTACATTGGAATCATTACTACCATCCATCTACAGATTTTTTTTATCATCATAAACTGAAACTCTGTACCTATTAAATACTAACTCCTGTTTCTTTCTGCCTTCCAGTCCTTGGTAATCACTATTCTATTTATTAAATCTATGAATTTGACTACTTTATGTCTCTCATATAAGCAGAATCATACAAAATCTGTCCTTTTGTGTCTGGCTTATATCATTTAGCATAATGTTTTCAAGTTACGAACACTTTGTAGCCTGTGTGATTATCTTCCTTTTCAAGGCTGACTAATATTCCACTGTGTGCATATACCACATTTTGTTTATCCATTCATCCATTGGTGGATATTTGGGTTGTTACCACTTCTTGGCTATTATTAATAATGCTGGGTGAACATTGGTGAACAAATTGCTATTTGGGTCCCTGCTTTCAATTCTCTTAAATATACACCCAGAAGTAGAATTGTTGAGTCATATGATAATTCTATTTTTAATTTTTGAGGAAGAACCATACTGTTTTCCATAGCAGCTGCACTAGCACTGTACAAGTGTTTCAATTTCTCCATATCCTTGCCAACACCTCTTATTTTGTTATTTTTTAAAAAAATAATCATTCTAATAAGTGTGTAAATAATACTTTTAAAACAAAAATTCAATGACCTCACTTCCTGCATAAAACTCCATGGCTTTTCATGACTCTTTCTCATAGCCATCAGGCCTGTATAGATCTGGCCCCTGCTTATTTTTCTAATCTTATTCTGTGCCTCCCTCTTGTTCCCAGGAGACCATAAAATCTTCCTTCTGTGAGGACTTTTATGTTTGTTCTTCCTTCTGCCATGATTTCCTTACTCCCTCACTTTGTATGGATGGTTCCTTGTCATTCTTTGGGTCTCTACCTCTGCAAGGGTCCTAAACACCCTTTGTAAGGGTGCCCCCAGAAGCTTGTTCTTTTCCTTTGTAGCACATATCACCATTGTAATGATTTCATCCCTTTGCTTGTTTCCTGCATGCTTTCAACAGTAAAATGTAAACTCCATAAGGGTATAACCAGTGACTAACTTTCCTGTTACTTCCTCAGAGCTTGGGGTAGACTCCTAAAAAATCCTCAACAGGGAGTTGATAATCAAATCACAACAGGGTCATGTAAACTCCTTGTAAATTTGTAACTTTCCCCCTCTATTAATGAGACATGTTCAGTTTCTCTGATTTGTCAAATAAAATCCTTCAGACAAATTTATTGTCTAAAATCTTGTAACACTTTTTATTGCACATGTGTTTAATATTAACTTAATTACATAGTTTAATATTTATATTAAGTAGACTCAGAACTGCTAAACAGATTATAGCTAGACTGACTGCTTTCTAACAACCAGCAATTAAAATCATGTCTATTAAAAAAAAAATCCAGTGAGGGGCACCTGGGTTGTTCAGTTGGTTAAGTCTCTGACTTTGGCTCAGGTCATGATCTCATGGTTCACGAATTCAAGCCCTGCATCCGGCTTTGTGCTGACAGCTCAGAGCCAGGAGCCTGCTTCAGAGTCTGTGTCTCCCTCTCTCTTTGACCCTCCCCCACTCATCCTAGTACTCTGTTAGCTGTAACTTTTATCTGAAATCATGCATGTTTTGTTCCACTGTTCTCCAGAATATATGAAAACCCTGAATAATTTGCCCAAACAGCTTTTAGAAGTAATTTGAAGGGTACATGGGAGGGATATTGAGAGGGTTTAATCTCTACTCATTTTAATTCCATATTGCTTATTTTTAGCAAGAGAATAAAAGTACCAATGTCAATTATAGAGTTTGTAAATTAAAAGAGTAAATGAATTATTTGGGATTTTTTTGAACAAAAATGTTTTCTATATGGACGATTTTAGTACTCTCTCTTTGTACATTTACTGGCTGGTGTCTGGATGTGGGTCTTCTTTATTCATTCTGCTTTGCATTTAATGGGTCCTTTGATCTGAAAACTCCCTTCTCACCTTCACTGAATCTCTTCTCATTATTTATGACTCCTTTTGACAATCTAACATCTGTTGTTTTACCTTTTTTTTCTCACAATTTCTTATCTCTTATTTTTTCCCCCTCCTGTCTCTTTGTTATATGTTCTGGGAGATGTTATTTCTAAGTCAGTGGTTCTCAAACTTTCATGTGCATCAGAATCAGCTGGGAGTTTTACTAAATGAGTAGATTCCATCCTTAGAGTTTTGACTCAGTAATTTTGAGGTGGGGGCCAAGAAATGGCATTTCTAACAAATTCCTACCTAGGTGACTCTGATGCTACTGTTATGGGGACCATGATGTGAGAGATACTCCCCTGCATCCATGCTACTCCATACAAGGATAAACATGGCACTTGTAACAAGCTTCCAGGTGATACACCTATTGGTCTTGGGCCCACACTTTGAAAAGCAAGGATCCACAACAATGCTTCTCAAATTCTGAATCCTGGACCAACAACATCAGAATCCCCTGGGAATGTATTGGAAATGCAATTTCTCAGTCCCTATCTGAGCCCCACTAGATCCGAGTCTGCATTTCAACAAAATTCCAGATGACCAGTAAGCACAACAAAGTTGAGAAGCGTGTTCTATCTGGATCACCAAGTTAGTCTTTATGCTGACAATTTCATTGTACAGCCTACCTATTGAATTGATTTCAGATGAAGTTTTAATTTATTCACTCTTTTTAAGTATTTGATTATTCATTTTTATCATAGTCTAATCTTGCTTACAGATGCCATATTATCTCAAAATATTCTGAGATTACTAACGTTTCTTCCAGGTTTTTTATTCAGTTTGTTAGTCTTGATCCTTTTATTTGTTAGCTGTCCTGTGGCAACAAGTGAACCTACAAATCTTAATGGCTTATAAGAAAAAAAAGTTTATTTCTTATTTATGTTTTATGTTGGCTGAAGGTCATTGCTGGTTCAGCTCCTGCTTCCACATGTCCTTATCCCAGGAGGTGGAAGGAAGAGACTTAAAATGCACTAAGGCTTTCTTGAGAGAGAAGAAAAAGAGCAAGAGCACTACTAGAAACCTACAAGGGCTCTCAAAGATTTTGCTTGGATGTGGAATCCACATCCGATCTGCTTTCATGTTATTGCCAAAGTAAGTCATAAGGATAAATGCATTGTCAATAGAATGGAAAGTATGTTTGTCTCAAAGGAGGCATGTTATACACTGAATGCTGTGTCCCTCTACAAAATTCGTATGTTGAAATCTAATCTCCATTGTGATGGTATTATGAGGTGAGGCCTTTGGGAGATAATAGATCATGAATATGGAGACTTCAGGAATGGGATTAGAAGGCAATGAAGGGACCAGATTTCTCTCTCTGCTATGCGTGACAACACAAGAAGGAGAGGGTGGTCTGTAGACTACAAAGGACCCTCCCCAGACTCTGACCATGCTGGTACCTCGATCTCAGACTTACAGTGAGAAATACATTTCTATTGTTTAAAAGCTACCCAGTCTGTGGCATTTTGTTGTAGCAACCTGAACTAGGATAAGGAACTTCAACTCACAGGTCAAATGAATAGAGTTATATAATCCATTATATGAAGGGGTAGTAAATAATATCAAACAATAATACAATTTACCACTGTCCTTATCTTTTATGATATGATATGATATGATATTGATTTTCTTCAAAGATCTGGTATAATAATATAACAAATATGTATCTCATATATAATGAAGTAAGTATGCATATATATCATTCATAATATGGCATGAAATATATGCAAAACTTGAGAGACTATTGAATGCTGAGAATGAACTGAGGGTTGAGGGGGAAGGGGGAGGGGGGGAAAAGAGGTGGTGGTGATGGTGGAGGGCACTTAAGGGGAAGAGCACTGGTGTTGTATGGAAACCAAATTGACAATAAAATATCATGGAGAAAAAAAGAAATATATTAGAGATACACACACACACACACTATTTAAATCAATCAGTGTATGTATGCATGTGTGTATGTATAAACCTATGTTGGTTTGCACAGGCAGTTGGCAGATCTGTTTTCCCTCTAGACTTCTCCCTTGAATGGGAGGGATGACATTTGTCTCTGAAAGTGGGTGGCATGTTCTGATCAGCAGGTTTTTCTATGCACTTTCTGGCTATGAAGCAGGCAGGTATCACTAACAGCTCCCGGAGTGATTTCTGCTTCTTATTCCAGAGGGCATTTCTCACTGAATTAGTAGGAAGTATATAAGAGGTAAAGTAGGAAGAGAATAGGGTATCTTCAGACCAAAAAATATTTTGGTTTAAAGACTTATAAAATATAGCCTTTTCTGTGATCAAACTATCATGAAAGCAATGGTGAGGGTGTTCTCGTAGAGAGCCTTTCAGCCCAGACTTTGAGTTTGGATTTTTCCAAGCATGGTAGGAAGACATAGGAGGATTCTAAGCAAGCAGTAGTGATGTATAGATTTTTCATTTTGGACATATCAAATTCTTGATATAATGTTTGTCATATTCATAATAATGTATGATGAAAAATATTCAACATTAAAAACAATGGTCCCTTTTAACTCAACCAAAGCAAGCTTTTATCAATCAGGTCTAATCAGTAGACTAAAACCATACTAGTTACTTGAGAAAAGTGGATTTAATGTAACAAATTAACACCTACCTAGGAAATTGTTAATTACATAATTAAAGAAGCAAAAGAAGGACAAGGCTAAGGTGTCATAGAGGCAGTAGTTGCAGGAAGCAACTCTCTTTCCGTAGCTGGGAGATCTAAGGGAACATATTGGAGTTGCTAAAACCTAGAAGCTTCGAGGAGGGGCTTCAGCGAGCTGAAATGCATACATCTGAGGAAGAGCACTGCTTGCTAGTAGTATTATCAGTGCCTTAAGTTTCATGGGGAACCTCTCGTTAGTGTATTTTTTGTTACATCTTGCGGTGTCGACCCTTGTCTGAAATTTATTCCCATGCATTTCTTTCTAGAGTTTAGTGCATGTGTGTATAACATTATATTGTTTAGTTCTCCCTGATTTTAACTAATAGTTAAAAGAATAGTATTTTCTTAAAGTTGCATAGTGTTAGTTTTTCTTTTGGGTGGTGAATGATGCATTTTGAGTTAATTGCTTTAACTCTTGTGTGAGGTGAGGAGGGAGATCATTTTAACTCTTATGTGAGGTGAGGAGGGAGATCATTTGTCATACAGACACCCAGCATGGGCAGAGTCAGCACAAACACACAGGACTGGTCAGCTGCTGACCATCACAGAAGATGGGTGCCCCTTCTGGATGGCACTAGGGGAACAATGAAGGCGTGGCTGGCCCCATATGGCTCCTGATGCTGATGGACAGTGTACATCCAGGCATGGGCTTCAGTTTTCTTACATGTTCTCATTTAGAAGTGTTTGTTGGTTTGTGATGTTAATTTTATGTGTCAGCTTTGCTGGGCCATAGTACCCAGATGTTTGCTTAAACATTATTCTAGATGTTTCTGTGAAGATGCTCTTTAGATGAAACTAACATTTATATTAGTAGACTTTGAGTAGAATCTACTTTGAGTAAAATTGCTTCCTTCACATTTTACTTTTTAAAAAAGTTTGTTTAGTTTTTGAGAGACAGAGAGAGGCAGAGCAAATGGGGGAGGGATATAGAAAGTGGTGGGGAGAATTTCCCACAGAGAGAGATGTGGGCTTGAACTCATGAATCATGAGATCGTGACCTGAGCTGAAACCAGAAGTAAGATGTTTAACCAACTGAGCCACCCAAGCAACCCTAAAATTTTACTTTGAATAAAGCACTTCCATAAGGTGGAATCAGTTGAGGACTGTAGGACAAAAAAAGACCTTCCTCAAGTATGAAGGAATTCTGCCAATAGACTGCCTTTGGACTTGAGCTCCAATATCAACTCTTCCCTGGGTCTCTAACTTGCCAGCCTACTCTGCAGATTTTGGACTTGCCAGCTCCCACGATCACATAAACTAATTTCTTAAAATCCATCCATCCATCCATCCATCCATCCATCCATCCATCCATCCACCTATCTATCCATCCATCTGTCCATCCTACTAGTTCTATACAAGTATGTGTGTGTTCTGTTTCTCTAGACAGCCCTGGTTAATGATGCATGGACTTTTTATCAGAGTTTTAGAAATAGGAAAACTTAATCTGCAAGGATATCTCAGAGTTTCTTCATTTGCGCTTAAACTCATGGATTGAGGTTTTGTGTTTAGTTCTATCACAGAGGTGATAGTGGGACAATGTTTTCAGGCACTTGGTCCAGGCTCTGTAACCAAGAATTAAGGCAGGATGGATAGCAAGGAGTTAACTAGCAGTCTTTGCCATAGCTGGAAAATGACCAGCTTAGCAGGCTTTCTATGAGTTCATTTCTTTGTTCAAAATAGGTCCAAGTAATAGATGCACTTCTATTTGTGAAACAAAATCTTTTTAAGACTTAGTGTGTGTCTTAATCCATCAAGGCCGCTATAACAGAATACTAGACCGGGTAGCTTATAAACAATAAGACTTTGTATCTCACAGCTCCGGAGTCTGGGAAGTCGAAGATGAAGGTATCAGAATTGGGGGGAGGTTCTGGTGAGAGCCCACTTCTTGACTTACAGAGAGCCACCTTTGCACTGTGACTTCGCATGGTGGAAGGAGCAAGGGATCCCTCCAGGGTGCCTTTTATAAAGGCACTAATCTCATTGGTGAGGGCTCCACTTTCAAGACCCAAGAACATCCCAGAGGCCCCACCTCCAAATCCCACAGCACTGGGGATTGTATTTCAAAATACAAATTTTAGGGGACATAAGCATTCAGTCTCTAGTGGTGTGGTTCAGGCCAAGTTCTGGAGAGCACATGCAGAAACTAGCTGCAGTACTTGGAGAAGTTATCTCCGCTTTCTCTCCCAACCGTCCCATTCTCTTGTTCCTTTCTTTCTCTGGACACACACTGTACTTGCATAGGTTTCTGCTGACAATGATTTATTTCCCTGCTTGGGGCAGGAGAGCAGGCCCTGGGACCCAGGAGTCCCCCTGCAGGGAGTCCCACTGTCATGCTGAGCTCTGCTTCCCTCGGCTCCACAAGAATGAAAGAAATTCTTCTCATATTCCAGAAATATTCTTTACTTGTCTCATTAGATGCCAAGGATCAGCATTTTATACCATGAGGCTTCACAAGTCCTGAGACTTAGTGAAAGATTGACGGAATATGTACTGCCTGTGCTCTATGTTCTTACCAAGGAGATTCTTGGCAGAAAATGCACAGCATTTACTATATGTCATGGAGGACTAAGGCTGACCCAATTGTGTGGTCCGTATTCTGGACAACAGTGGATGAAACAGAAGAGCAGTCATCTTTGTGGCTTAGCATTACTAGCACTTGATGATGATTTAAAGTCCGAAGCCATGGCTTCTCAAGTGCTCTCCAGAGTTGGAAAGCAAAAGCAATAAACGCGAGGACATTTTGCATAGCTGAGAAGAAAGTTATTTAAAGCACACTATCAGGTAAATATTTACTTTTGGAGGTTGCAGAGTTGGAAACTGCATTCCTCAAGGATGTTAACCCATTAATTCTCCCATTAGAGCTAACACCTGAAAAATGGAGTCACGTTTGTCCAGATCTACCTTCAGATTCCCAAGGCTGTCTTCTTATGTGTAAAATAAAGCCACTTCTGAATTCCAGAGGTGGGTTCCATTTGAAGGTGAGGGATAAGGTAACTTGCTAAGTACGCTTAGTTTACAAATGGCAGTCTCAACCCATTAGAATTTTATAAAATATCCTTCACAATGTAACTCATTTCCTCTCTAAGGGTGCTATTAAAGATGGTGTATTTGCAGAATTTTAACAGTTTAACTGGATGCCAACTTTATAACACAGTTGTATAAAGATATATAATATTTAGGCACATTATAAAACTTAGCAAGGTATGAAAATAAACTTGCCTTTAATGATATTCAGAAACAGACTTATTCCAAGGGAAAAAAACTTGTGCATTCTTAGTTTTCTATAAATTTACAAGACCTTGCAAGAAGAGAATGATTAATCCTCTCCTCTTCTCTTAATATTTTTAAATGAACCACGTCATAGCAAAGTGGGAGCTGCAGGGGAGACATTTTACCTGCACCAATTAGGGTAAAGTTTTAAAACTCTCCAGGGGAGCTGAGCAGGTCTCCTAACCATCCCGGTAAATTGGGGAGAAGAGAGAGGCTCTGTGTGAATGAGACAGGGAGGAGGGCAGACTACAGTGAACTGAGGAGACTCATCAGAGAACACATACAGCTTCTTTCTTTGCCTCGAAGATAAAATAACTCCATAGACTGAGATTATGATGATGATGTCTCATTGCACTCTAGAAGTATCACTGAAGTCTGGAAACCTACAATCAAGACAAAACCAGAGAAAAGAAATAATGGCATTAAGAAACAATTAATTTTTCTTCTATTTCCCCTCCCCTTCTCCCCTCTCCCTTCCATCTCTTTTCCCTTCCCCTCCCATCTCCTCTCCTTTCTTTATTTTTCCTCTGCTTTCTCTTTCCTCTAATAGTTTGTAGCCACATTTAAAAAGTAAAGTGAAACATTAATTTTAGTAAAAAATTTATTTACCACAATCCACCCCAAGTATTATCTGTTAGCATGTGATCAATGTAAAAAGTAATGAGCTATTTTGCATTTGTTTTTGTTTTTTGATACTAAGTTTTGACATCAGTGTGTACTTTGCACTTGTAGCACATCTGACCTCAGACGTGGCCACATTTCAAGTGCTCATGGCCACATGTGGCTCTTGGCTACCATATTGGGCAGCATAGATCTCAGGAAAGGCAAAAGCAGTAAATATGTGGTGGATTATTAGTTTTGGGAGATGTATTTCCGATGCTGTGAAATGAGATAATTGTTAAGTGCTGGCCTATAAATGCCTTGATCTTCAAAAGCATGTTTAGATATTTAATGATCTCAACGCTGCCTGACAATGATGTGTCAAACAAAATTTCCTTTCAGAAAGCACTCCCAAATTCTGCTGCAGGCTGTGGATAGCGCAGGGAATCGGGTCTCTCAATATGGCTTGGCAGTCTGGAAAACACACAGTCTCCATCCTACTTATCATGATAAAGTGACACAGATTGTCCAGGGCTGGGAGGGTCATGCAATTTGGTAACAATAACTGGCTCAAAAAACCTAAAAGGTGTAAAGTGGCATAAAGGCAGTAGTCAAGTTCAGAACAAATACTGAAGTATCTATATGAGGAAATACCTCCAGGAACCAAACTGTAGGTGGCAAATGGAGTCTTGGGTTGATTTTGCTCTTTAATTAAACATGGCTAATTTGGGGCTAAGAAGACATCCAGATTTCCCTTCTTAGCATTTCCTAAATTAGAAGTGTTGAGTATGCCATTTGGGTTTCCTGGGGCTGTTGAGATTAGAATGTGGGGTTTATAGTAGTGTGACCTGGAAGAATGACCAGTTCCATCTGCTTCCACTATGTTCCCTCCAACCTCCCCACTGTGGGGCAGCCAGTATGAATCTATGAAGACATAAATCTGATTAATCCATTCAAAAGCAAACAAGCATAAGCAGGCAAAAGAAACAGTACTATACTCAGCCCTAGTGAGGAGTCTTTGGGGAACCTGCAGGATGGGTCTTAGCACCTTCGCCCACCCCAGCCACATCCCGTCCAGCTCCCTGTTTATTCACCCCTTCCAGCCAGTCAGTTCCCCACATATCCTACTCCTAGTCTCACTGCAGGACTTTTGCACTAGGTAGTAGCATGGCAGGCAAGAGGGCAGACCAGAAATCTTGGATAAGCTGTAGGATCACAGACAACCTCTCTATGCATAACTATTTCTTCATTTGTATAATGATGTATATAATAGCACACTTGCCTCATAGAGCTGATAGGAAGATTAAATGCATGAATGAATGTAAGCACTTAAAAAGTGTATCTTGAATTGAAAGGTAGAAAAAAATGTAGGTTTATTACAAACTCATTTATCAGCAGAACGTGATGTGAACTGACATGAGGCCATTACTGTTTATCTGTCCTGCTTATGTGAAAAATAAATGTTTTCTGCAGAAATGCTGATAAATCAAAAGGTGCTGACCAAACCCTGCTGAGAATTTCAAATACAATATGGTGAGTGCACTGTATTCTATTTCTAAAACCTAAAACCTATTCTTGGAATGTATTTTCCCACTAGTTTTGCACAGGGGCTTGTGCACATGTATTACTTCTGTGCAAGACTCAGCTTTTACCTCTCTCCAGAGGCCTCTGACCATCCTACCGAGGCAGCCCCTCCTCCGTGGCGCCTCCTACTAGAGGACCCTGTGAACCAGTCCTCAGAAAACTTACTGTCTGGAGTCATCTTATTTGTTTTTGGCTTTAATGACCATTTATTTTTTGATAGATTTAAGAATTATAGCTCTAATGAGGACGGCTCCCCTGAATAGATCATATGTACAAGTGACCACCTGATTGTCTCCACCTGAAGGTCCAGACCTTGCACTTCTGGTCCACCCTTCTACCTTGCCCTTCTTGCACTTTCTGCCCTATGGTTTGTGGCATTTCCATCCTTTTCAGTTGTTTAGGCCAGAATCTGTGGAGTCACCTTGTCCCCCTCTGCCCCCACACTCCACACCTGTGCCCCAGCAAATCCTACTGGCTTTGCCTTCAAAGTGTGTGTGCACTCTGACCTCTTCTTACCACTTATGCCATTGCTAGTCTGGTGTGAGTCATCAGGGCCTCTTGCCTGGATTCCTGCCACAGCCTCAGGATTCTCATGCCGCCTCCTCCGTCCACAGTTGGTCTGTCCTCCAAGACGACCTCCCTCCGATGGCCCTCGGGTCCTTCCCTGCAAGCTTCCCTCATGGGCTCCTCCACTCTCTGGCCTCATCCCCTCCCCTCTCACTGCTCATACTTTCCACTGGCCTCCCTGCTCTTGCCCCAGACCTTACCACCGTCTGTCTAGAATGCTTCTCCCTAGGTTTGCTCCCTGATATTTTCAAACATTTGCTCAATGTTAAAACCCTTCTCAGAGGGTCTTGCCTGACTGCAAATTTCCATGGTCCTCACATTCACCTGGTTCCTTGGTGCTTATTCTGACATATTCATAATTCATAATTTATGACACTTAACCCTTTCAAGATGCTCTTCTAGACCCAGTTTAAGCACCTTCCAGGATTCAGCAGGCCTTGGTTTTCTGCTCAGTGCTACTGATGACCCTCCAGGAAGACCACCTGACACCGCCACATTCTGGTGGCCACAGAGGGGAGGGTTAGGTCTTGCCTGAGAGTGGACTTATGGAGGTCTGCCACCATCTTGGCAGGAGAGCAAGGTACTGTCACTGCATTGGGCAGGTGGGTTCTTTGAAGTAGCTGCTCCCGGTCCCTTGTGCCCTGCTCAGACACCCCCAAAGCAGCCTTGCGTCATGTCTCACACTTCTATGCCTCTGGTGTTCCAGGTGCTGCTGAGGATCAAGAGTTTGTGGGACATCTGTACAGCACTCATGCAGACCCCAGCTTCCTTGGCAGCCCTTGGGCTGAGGCTGTGAGGGCAGGTGGAGAACGCTGTAGCTCATCGACTCTGTGCTCATACGGTGCAGAGCCTGCTGTTTCTGTGTGGGTCTTGCTCTTCTAGTGGTTACCTGGAGGGGCTGGATGGCCCAATCTGTGAGACAGGGGACCCGATGGTCCATGGGGCAAACTTCATCTAATATGTCACAAGAGCCTGCGGTTACTTTTTTCTCCCTTCCAGTTCTGGTTATCTCTTGCTGAGTAATAAGCAACCTTCGTGGTTCAAAATAAGAACAATCATTTATTTTGCTCTTGAATTTGTAATTTGGCCAGGGATTATTGGGAACAACCTATCTCTGTTCCAGTGGCACTGAAGAGCTCACTGCCAAGATTGCTCACTCACATGGCTGGCTGCTTGGTCTTGGCTCTTGGCTGGGAGGCTCGGTTCCTCTGCATGTGGGGACTCTCCACAGGACTGCCTAAGTTTCCCATAGCATGGCCTCTGGGTTCAGGAGCAAGCATTCAGAGAGCCAGGAGGTGGGAGTCACCCCTAACTTAAGACCAGGACCTAGAAACTTGTACTTATATTTGTCACTTCTGTCTTCTCTTGGCCAAATAGTCACAGACCTATCCGGATTCACAAGAAGGAATGTAGACTTCAGCTCTCAGTGGGAGGAGGAGTGTCAGAGAAGTTGTGGCTATTTTTAATTTGCCACACTTCTTTCTTTGATGAATTGTTCTGAGTCAGTAATTCATAAGGCTTTGCATAAGACCGAGTAACTGGCTGTGGTTTTCATAAAGCTGTAGCCAGCTGGTAAACAGTCCCTTGAATTTGTTCTCCGTTGCCTGCCTCATTCTCTGTTCTCTCATTCCTGCTTATGTGGATTTAACTTTCAAAGAAAGCACTAGTCATAAGGTTTTGCTCAGGTTCTATTCTGTGTTGAAGGGAACCCAGTGTAAGTCACATACTATATACTTTAATTTTTAATTTCATTTAATGTCCGTCTCCCCAACTAGTATACTAGCTCCTTGGGGCAGAGTGCACTGTGTGAGCGTGTGTGTGTGTGTGTGTGTGCCTGCATGTGTGTTTTTGTGTTTTGTGTAAGGTTGTATTGTTAGAGTGTTGTAGGATGGTGTCTGGCTGAAGGTACTCAATAAACAGTTGAACAAATGAATGTTTATCTGAGTGTTATCTGTCTCTCCCGCTAGAACATAATCTCCACAAGGGCAAGTACATTGCCACCTGTCTCAACAATGTTTTTCTAGCTCCAACAACAGTGTGTGGCACATGTTAACTTTAATAAGTGTTTTTAAATGAATACATGAGCAAAGCCAGGGAAGCAATACAGAGACTCTTCTTCAGGGTAACATTGCCATTGGAAGTCAAAGACAAACACATGGAAGTTTCTAGAAAAGCCCAGAGTAACTCAGCTCCACCAAAGATCCTCACACTTGAAGGTGATAGTTCCATTGGAACTTTCTTGGGATCTTTGGGATGTTGTTATGCAATTTTAAAATTGAATTTTAATGGTGTTTTGAAAAGAAGAGCAAGTTATGACCCCCATGGTCCATGACCCATCAGTTGCAGTGGCTTAGCGGGGCTATTTCAGGTGTGCTCTCCAAGGGGCTGGATCCTTCCCCATACCCCTGGTGTGCCTTTATCTTCCTGGAACATGTATTCCTAAGAGTATCACCTTGATCTCACTTACCTTGTTTTTGCTGATTTGAGTTGTCCCTTGGTGAGTTTTGTATGAGAGTCTGTTTCGCTTCCTTTTCCACTCATTCAATCATAGCCAACTTTTTCATTAAAATTGGGAGCTTATATGTCAGGTCCAGTTAAGCCTTTGTGATAAATGCCAATCAAAGCATCAATAGGAAACAGGGTGTACTCAACTGAGATCATTCAAAGACACTTTAGATTCCAGAGGCTGTTTACAGAGTTTCATATGCAGGGACCTATGCTAGCCCAGCAGCTGGAGCCAGTAGTCCATTCCCAGACAACTGTGAACCCACCGCAAGAGTACAGACAGACAGAGGCCCACATGTCACAAATCAGGATATTTCAAAGTTACAATTCCAGATAACATGCTGTTGAATAAAATCTGTTCTATCTTCCTACCTTAACACATAGGGTACTTGTGTCTTGGCCAGAAAGCTGGATCTGTGTGTAGAATTACTACACTCTTTTGAATTGCAGACCATAGAGCCAGAACATGGTGGTGAGGGCCGGCCAGCCAGTGCTACCGCCCTTCCCGTCCTTCCTCCAGCTCTGTTCCTGCAGCAGACACCTCTCCCTGCTCATGTGCAGACACCCTGGCCCATGTATCCAGGCTGCATGAGCAGCTGTTTTTGTAGCCACGCTTGGGTCTAGGGGTAGGCAAAGAGTCACAGCCCACCCTCCCCACCCTGAGACAGGACTAAAGGTCAGAACTGCGCAGACACTGGGAGCTGACTTGGATCTTTTTGGGTGGGGAATCCCAGTTTCTGAGTGTACAGCATGTTCTACCAGTGGGGACATCAGTAAAGGTTGGTCAGGGGTCCCCTGTGCCTGAATCTACTAGTAGCAGCAGAGCTACACCAACTCTAGGTGTGGAGGGAGAAGGAGCGTCTGTAGATTGTGCTCCCCTTGAGCAGGAATGACCTTCTTTCTAGAGACATAGTCAAATTCAGATGACCTTGCAGGACGGGAGCAAAGGGACATGTCCTCCTGCTGATAGCAGGTGTCCCCACAGGCTAGCCCCAGCTACAAGGCAGAGGGCTTGGGAATCACGGTGATGGAGCTTCCCCAGGCCAGGGAGCAGCCAGAGGAGGGTATGGAATGAATCTGGAAGGGAAGAGCAGAGGCACCAGGCTCAGCCTGCATTGGTGAACAATGCAGGCCAAGATCTCCCAACTTATCCACAATATCTGCTTTACAGACACCAGGAAAAACAAAGGTAGCCGTGCCCATGGCCTGACATTGACTGGACCTCAGAGAAAGATCCCAGGAGCTTACCCTTTGGCCTTCATGCTTTTTAAGTGTTTGAGCACTTGAAGCCCCTGGGAGCTGGGGAGAGGCACAAAGGGTGTCAGCTACAGTTTAGCGGATGTGGTCACTTCATGATGCCTTTGAAACTGTCGGTTACAAGGTATTATTCAATTTACTTCATTTTGTGTCTTTTCATTATTTTAAGAACATGTGGCTAAGTAACACAAGTAATCATTCATACCAACTGATACTTTTGTGCAACTGTTTTAGGTGAGGCACTGCGCCAGGCCTGGTCACAGCCTGTGCTCTGCCGAGCTGGTGGTCTCCAGGGGGAGTCTGAGACTCCAGGCACAGTGCTCTGAGTTCTCCATTTTTGGAGTCTCTCCCTGTTCCCTCTCCTCCCACCTCCATCTTCTCACTTCATCTGGGCGCTAAGAAAAAGTCAGATGGACTCAGAACTAAGGGGAACTTCTCTGTGTCAGAGAGGCAGCAGGGAGAGAAGAGAACGGAGATGGCGAACGTAGGGATGGCCAGGTAGCTCGAAATGTTGTGCTCAGTGAAGCAGATGGAGCTCAAGGGGAGGGAGGAGGAGAGAGGTGACACACAGGAAGCAGTGACCACAGAGTAAGTAGAGGGTAAAGAAACGAGTGTTTTATCTTTCACTCAGTCATCCATTTTTTGAGCACCCTTTTCCTTGTTCATTCAAACACCGTGTATGTTACTGGGCTCCTGGGGTGTGTGCACGAGGTCTCTGTGTGCACTAATGCTTTCAGTATGTTGGATCCTGAGTACTCCTGGTGTCTTTGTAGCATGATTTTGTAGTCTGCTTGGAACAATCTTACTGTTTCAGGCCTAAGGCTGAGGAGGGTAAGGTGAGGCACTTAACCCTGGGCACCAACAAAACTCAGTAACCAAGAAAAATACTATTTTAAGGCAGTAATCTTAAAAATCAAAATGCAAAAATTCATGATGAATAACATCTCAAAAATTAAAAAAGGGCAAGGTCAATGTTCTAGAGCTGAAACAAAAGAACAGCTATGTTACCACCACTCGTGAAACTTCTTTCACTAAGAGATTCCTTATGACCGAGGACAAAGGGCAGAGGTGCACGGAAAGAGGCCAGCCCGGGCAGCCGCTCCTCTCCCAGGTGCGCTGCATTTGCCCGTCTGTTGCCACAGCCCGCTGAGTTCGCCCTTGCTCTCGGAATGATTCTGTGGCGGGTTCGTGCTGCCCTCTAGTGGTATGATGTGATATAAGCCACCCTCGGTTAAGGAGTTGGGGGCGGGAACATGATTAAACCCGGAAAAGGCAAAGAGATAGACACATATCAGAAACTCTCTGAATCACCACGTTTTTGAAGCTGTATTTAAGTTCAACCTATATATATAATCTAAATATAAATTGAGCTCCACTGTTTATGAAGTGTGGCTGAGTGCCGGGTATGAGTATGGAATGATGAGTAAGCCTGGTGGAGTGTTTGTCCTGGGAGAACTCTTTTAGAGTCTGAGAAGGAGACGATTGATCTAGCCTCCTATTTTATTAAAAACAAACCCGACCACACAAGAAGTCTGGAGAGAGTTGTATAGAGTTCGTGATTTGTCTAAAGTAATGTAACTTGTCGGCAGGAGACTCGGACTTAGAATTTATTCGGGTGCACTTCCCAGGGTATGCTGTTTTCTTTGCACCTTGGAGAAAACGCGTCCTTACCATGCCGGACAAACATCGTAGAGCTCTTCCTCTTGTGTTCTTTGTGGGAGGAGTAATTGGAGCATATCTGAAACATGGATTAGGGAGGAAAGTCTGCTACATTTCTGCCAGTGGTAACTCAGCCTGACATACATCAATTGCTTCTACTGAGAAACATGCCCCATGAGTACCCCAGAGTCAAGATGATCTTAAATTGATGACTCATGTGTGTCATTTATTTAACTAACGCTGGAAAGAGAGAAGAGATAACTTATCCGTTGCCCTTGAGCCAACAACTATGTCATTCTCTCTCTTTTTTTTTTTTTTTTCTTTTTTCGTAACTGAGCTGCTTCGCATTTCAAGTCTCAGAAAGATCCTGGCTTCAGGGAATTACCCCTAGACCCTCCTCCTCCTAATCTCTTGAAAATAACTTCATTTTTCTAGGTACAGGGAATTAAGTGTTCCCCAACAATGTTTACTATGTTAGTGCTTCTCGTTGAAGGTAAAATAATAACCTGATAAAGCAAAACAACGGCTGATTCAGGCTTCAGCATTCATTCATAACATATAACGTATTAGGTTTTTATCATGAAGATTTTCAAACATGCACAAATATAGATTGTAATGAACCCCAGCATGTCCGTCACCCAGTTTGCCAACATTGGCACCTCTCATTTAGCAAGGTTCTGCCATATGTAATTCATCATATTGTCTTCCATTTTCATTTCTGAGGAATTTAGACAGATCTCAGACATTTCACTTATTTAATTAACTGATTAATTTTTAATTTACATCCAAATTTGCTAACATATAGTGTAATAATGATTTCAGGAGTCCATTCAGTGACTCTTGCCCTGTGTATAACACCCAGTGCATGTCCCAAGAAGTGTCTTCCTTAGTGCCCCTTACCCATTTAGCCCATCCCCCACCCAAAGCCTCTCCAGCAGCCCTCAGTTTGTTCTTCGTATTTCAGAGTTTCACATGTTTTGTCCCCCTCCCTATTTTTATATTATTTTCGTTTCCCTTCCCTTATGTTCATCTGTTTTATATGCTAAGTTCCACATATGATATTTGTCTTTCTCTAACTGACTTATTTCACTTAGCATAATACACTCTAGTTCTATCCATGTTGTTGCAAATGGCAAGATTTCATTCTCTTTGATTGCTGAGTAATACTCTCGTGTGTGTGTGTGTTGTGTGTACATATTACATGACATCTTTTTTATCCATTCATCTGTCTATAGATATTTGGCCTCTTTCCATACTTTGGCTATTGTCAATAATGCTGCTATAAACATTGGGGTGCATGTGCCCCTTTAAAACCACACACCTGTATCCTTTGGATAAATACCTAGTAGTGAAATTGCTGGGTCATAGGGCAGTTCTATTTTTAATATTTTGAGGAGCCTCCATACTGTTTCCCAGAGTGGCTGCACCAGTTTGCATTCCCACCAGCAGTGCAAGAGTTCCTCTTTCTCTGCATCCTCACCAACATCTGTTGCTGCCTGAATTGTCAATTTTAGCCATTCTGACTGGAGTAAGGTGGTATCTCCTTGTGGTTTTAATTTGTGTTTCCCTGATGATGAGTGATGTTGAGTATTTTTTCATGTGTCTGTTAGCCATATGTATGTCTTCTTTGGAAAAGTGTCTATTCATATCTTTCACCCATTTCTTCACTGGATTATTTGTTTTTTGGGTGCTGATTTTGATAAGTTCTTTATAGATTTTGGATATTAACTCTTTATATGATATGTCAGACATTTCACTCTTAATATGTTATTAGGAATTTCTTAAAAATATGGATATTTTCTTACCACAAGGCCATGATGATGCCTAATACAATCAACAATAATTCCTGGGTAGCATCCAAAATTCAGTCTATAATAAAATTTCCTCAAATGATTTAGAACTATGTTTACTACTGTTGGTTTGTTCCGATTTTGATTCAAACAAGGCCCAAAGATTTCATTTGTTTGCTATGTGTCTTAAGTCTCTTTTCATCTGAACAGTCCTCCCCACCACCCCCTGCCATGACGTACAAAAACCAGGCCAGGTATCCTGAAGAAGGTCCGAGTTCCACATTTGTCTGTTTGCTCCCTGGTGTCATCTAGCTCCATCATGATTCCTGGAAATGGACTTAGCTCTAGAGGGCTGATTATATTCAGGTTCTATTTTTTCCCCTTCCCTCTCCCCGCTTTTGAAAGAATACTTCATAGGTGTCCCTCATACAGCAGCACACATTGGGAGGCTCACCGTGTCTGGGTATTTCAGTGCTGGTGTGCAGATGTACTTCCCCCAAATTGTATTTAAAGACAAACTTCAAGCGGAAATTTTGAAAGAATAATACAACCCATACACTCTTCAGCTGGTTTTGTGCATGGTGACATCAACCGTTAAATTTTTGTCTTATTTGCTTGATCTCTTATCTCTTCTCAGTTCTCAGTCACTGTATCATCATGATCATCTCTGAGAAACTTAGCAGTGATGCAGCATTATTAGCCAAAATACAGTCTAATTTAAAATTTCTCCCATTGTTTCAGTAATGTCTCTGTAGCTTCTTTTCCTGGTTGAGCATTTAATCAAGGCTCGTGTTTTTGTTCAGCTCTCTTGTCTCATAAGTTTCCTTCTCCATTTCCCTTGTCTTATGCATTCAGAATGTTGCCAGTTTTGAAGTGCTCCAGGTCAACTATCTCATAGAATTCCATTTGGTGAGATTCTGATTTGGCAAGAATAACCACGTGGGTGATGTTGCATCCTTCCTATTGCCTTAGATCTGAAGACACATCAGTGTCCATTTGTATCATTATGAATAAGGCCAAGGTTAACCCTCTGATTAGGTTTATTAGTCAGTGTTCTTTAGAGAAACAGAATATATATATATGTATGTATGTGTGTGTGTGTATACACACACACACACATACACACACACATCCCATATCTTATTTGTATGTTATACAAATGTGTATATGTGTGTGTGTGTACACACACACACACACACACACACACACACACACACACACACTAAGGGATTGGCTCAAGCAGATAGAAAGGCCGTGAAATCCCAAGGTGCGGAGTCAGCAGGTTGGATACCCCGGACTGCCCACGGTACAGCTCCAGTGCAGGTTTGAAGGCCTGAACCGGGAGAGTGGATGATACAAATTCCAGTCTGAAGGCCAGTAGGCTTGAGACCCCAGACGAACCAGTTTTTCAGTTCTAGCCTGAAGGTGGGAGTAGCAGGCAGGCTGATAGAATTCCTGCACACATAAGGGGAGGTCGGTCTCTCTCGTCCAGATGTATGTGGATCTGAGAGGGAGCCACAGTGTAGGGCCAGGTGAGGGCAGACACCAGACTGGCCACAGGCACAAATTGGGGAAAACTCCCAGTTTACTCACTGAACTCTCCTCAAAGGCAAGGGAGCCAGGGCCCCTGGGAAGAAGGTAGGAGGGGGTAGTGACCATGTCAGGAGGTGTCTGAGGTGGTACCTCCAGCTCTCATTTAGCATCAAGAACTCTGGGAACATTGCTGAAGAAAGGATTGTCTCATGTGTTGCATGGTGACATCTCATAATGCCTGGCCTGGGCTTCTCAGCTCTGTCACTGCATGCATGGACCCAAGGCAGGGTCTGGGCACCACCTCCTGACCTTGTAATCACTCACGGGCGCTGTAACGGAGTGCTGACTCAGCGATCTTGCCTTGGCTGTGGGAGCAGCAGGAGTCTCTCCTTTTATGATCCATCCTGTGTTCCTCTTCTCATCTGAAGCTTTGCTTTCCTGATGTTGCTGTAAGCCACTGCGTAGGATTTTTATCCAACTATTGTCACTTAACACATCACTCTATGGCATTCCAAATGCTTATTTTATCTTAGGAATTTTATTTATCTTTCCCCTTCCCTTATTTATCCCAATTCCACCACTATGGATTCCAAAATATCTTATGTTTTACAGCATTATATAAGTTTCTTTAAAAAACAAGACAAAAAGACTAGTTTCCACACCCAACACAGATCCCAAGGCTAGGCTTGAACTCACAACCCTGAGATCAATAGCTGAGATCGAATCTGACACTTGACCGACTGAGCCACCCAGGTACCCTAAGAATTCCTTACTCTTTTATTTTATCCTCTCAATAACAAGGAGAAACTCTTGCCAATTTATTTTCTGTAAATAGAGGCAAAGGCAAGTAACAGCCCATGATTCCTAAGCATTGGTCTAGTCATAGGGACTCTGGAACAGGGAGAGGGCTGAGGCCAGGGCTGTGGATATCTTGCCGAGGGTATCTTCCTGCTTTATTATTGCTTACATCACGACTGCAGCTTTATTATCCTTAGTTAGGTGCACAGGACTCAGTGACTTTCCCAGCAAGGTCTAGTTCACAAAGACATTGTGACAAGTTTGCTCACTCTCACCTCTTCCACACACACACACACACACACACACACACACACACACACACGCACACACGTAAAAGAAATCAGCTTTACTGTGCCCTCTACTGATTGCTCTAAAAAGTATTGATTTAGGAAGTATCAGAAATAAAATCAATGGGAAGATCAATCCCAGCTCATAAACTGCCAAGCAAGAGGTTCAAGCTAATTTACAGAAGGTGTTATCTTGATGAAGGGAATTAAATTTATCAAAATAAGCTATGTTTAATACAGCGCATGTTAAAGTTGCAACTCTACATTTGTTTTTGGAAGAACAAAAAATGGGTAGATATTTCTCCATCAAAAAGTCCATCAAAGGGCTTTGTTACTGTGGAAGAATATACAAAATCTCTTCATGTGGTAATCTATTATTAACTACCAGAATTTAAAAAAGTAAAGTTATACTAAATATTCACATACTGCTTGGAAGATGCATTTTAAAAATAAACTTTCCCCCCAAATTAAGTAATAATGAGATACTCAATCAAATAGTCTAAACAGTTAATTAAAATCTCAGATTTAACAGATCAGGTTATCTTTAAAAGTTGAAAACCATTAAACACTGACCAATTGCAAAGAAGGTGGAGTATCAACCATTTACATGACTGAGTATTAACCACTGTCCTCTCATTATGATTCACTGACCTAGATTCATTAGAAACGTGTGCTCCTTACTACTATTGTATAATAATTTGTGGGTTATCTAAAAGAGATAAGGAGGACATTCTGCTTCCTGAGCCTCCTCTTTGGACCATCATTCCCTTCCATCATCTTGCAGCGCACTGTTGAAGCTTGCTTCTACTGGCAAGTTTGTGTGGCTGCCAGAGGTGGTTAAAAGTGGATCCCCAGAATGCAGACCAGTCCCTCGTATTCTGAGTAAAGTTTCTTTTATTTCTGTATTAGCTCACTCCTAATTATTTTTTTTTAACTCTTCTTCCCTGCGTATCCAGAATTTTATAGATAAAATCATTACAATTAACAATAATACCAATAGCAATTTTTATTAATTATAATTTAGTAATAATTATTTTATATTTGAATTACTACAACTTTTCACCGAGAACCTCTTTTTTTTTTAAGTTTGTTTATTTATTTATTTGTTTAGAGACAGCAAGGGAGAGTGCAAGCAGGGGAGGGGCAGAGAGAGAAGAAGAGAGGGAATCCCAAACAGGTTCCACTCTGACAGTGCCTCACTTGGGATTCAATCTCACAAACTGTGAGATCACGACCTAAGCTGAGATCAAGAGTTGGCTTAACTGACCGAGCCACCCAAGTGCTTTACTGAGAACCTCTTAAGAGGGATCTTTTGATCTTCTATCTCTGTCAGTATTATTTATGGCATAATCCCTGTTTTCTGATACCCATAGGATGATCTTGACCCATCTTCAGGGTTTTTCTTTAGCTTGTCAACCGACTTTCCCTTCCTCCTTTCTTCCCTCCACGGCTCCCTGATTCCCCTGTGCCCACAGGCAATCTCACTTTGCTGGCTGGCTGTCTAGCCACCTTCCAAGGTAGAAAGTGAATTAGCTTTGCCTGCCATTCATACAGATCTTCAAAGATCCTTCACTGGCTCCATCTTCTGCATTTTTCTTTACAATCACTTTGTAGCATTTTAGCCCTGTATTGTTTACCATTTACAAAAGGAGACTCGCTGGGGAAAAGCTCATGAATAAAGACTTGACCTATATGTTGGATGGACACAGCCAGGAGGACTGTTGGAACGAGAACTCGTTTTTATTTGTGGGCAAGTTATTAGTAAATATTTAATGTGATGATTTTTGCTTTTCTGAGCAATGTGGCAACTTTAGGAAATCACATAGCTAATGCTTGCATAACAAAGATCTCTTATATTAAATAAATCTGGTGGACTAAATTTCAAGATGTCCAACCTAACCTTCTATTCAAAACATAAAATGAATAGTCAACCTGCTTGGCCATCTGGAGGGATGGAGCAGCGTCCTGCGGTCCTCCAAGACTGGAGATTGCCCATGTTGTGAGCTTGGAAGGCTCACCAGTTGCTTAGGCTTCTCTGTACAGATGTAGCTCTTCCTGCTGGGGCTCACCCTTTATTAAGAAGCTAACTTTCTACCTGTCCATGTCTTGAAGACATAACCCACAGAGTAAAATGCCAGCAATTGGGGCTACAGGATTCTTTTTGCCTCCTGGTATTGGAACAGACCTGAAGATAGCCATTACACAGAGAATCTTATTTATTTGCCTCATAAAAGGGGAATTGGGAGGCTGGTTCCCATGAGAACAGGTAGTGGAAACAGACCACATGAATTAACAAAAAGGCCAGTAGAGAGGTATTTTTTGCTTTCACCTGCAGACGTTCCAGTGGGTCCCAGTGGAAGGATGCCTCCCTTGGTAGTACACTTTGAACCTTGATTGTTTGAGGAAACCAGGGCCATATCCCAGTCCTGGAGTTCCTAGAGAGAGAACACATTCCCTTCATGGAAAGTATGTTTTTTTTCTAACTCACAGTAAAGTGGTCCCTGGGGGCTTCCTTGCCAGCCATCTCCAAACTCCGCATCTTATTGGCTTTGTCCTAATTGTTACTTATTTAAGATATAAGAAAATATAATCCTTATGTACCATATTCCATAAATTTAGCTAATAAAAATGTTTCATAAGAGCCTTTTGAAGTCCAAGAAAACTTTGGAATAATTTTTATGAGACTTTAAAAATCTTTCTTCTTAGAGACAGGAAGTTTCATGTTGCCAAGAATAAATGAACTCAAATAGCAAAGGGATCGGCTTGACTTGACATGCCAAACCTGCAGTGTTTCAGCGGCTTCCCCCCTGGGCCAAGTGTGCTTTTGGGCCTGAGAGTCCACGCTGGTATCTAAAGTTTCAGATGAACATGTCCGTGTTTTTAAGTAATTATTTCAGTGCACTAGTTGCTCTTGATGTAAAAAGTTTGACTTTTTTGAGCCAATTTGATTCTACCGGCAAGAAGAGAAAGATTATTGATTTTACAAGTCATCCCTTTATTAGCATTTGTTAAAGTTACATAGAAAAATGTTGAATTTAATTTCCTTTTTGGTGTTTCCTTGAATGGTCTTGCTTTCTTCTTTTATATTAGCTTAAGATAATTTAATTTTTTTTTCATAACCAGATTCTGAAACATTTTCTAGGGGCATTTTTCTCAAAGAAAAATTATAATAACATAATTTATATTGGCAGCCATAAAAAAATTCATGAAAACTTCAAAGAAAGCATCATATTATGTCATCCTAGGACTCAATGTTCTCAAAGAAGTTTTCCTAAGATGAGTATAAAATAATAGCAAATTCTTTTACAATTTTAAGATAAGTTATTCACTAGGGGAAAAGAAGCCCATTTCACAGCACCCCTTTTCTCCACTGTTGGCACTTCATTTTTCATCAATGCAGGTGTCTCCAGCTTTATTTGTTATTTTGTATTTTTCTGCTCTTCCTGAATGGCCGTCATTCATTCAGTCTCAGTCTTGCTTATTATTGTTGTTGCTGTCATCATTAATCTTATCCTCTTCTTTCTCTCCCTCATCACCTTCTCCGTCAGTTCATATCCGCCTGACCTCTTTTTCCTTATACCCTCCACCTTCCTTCCTTGCCCGGCTCTTTCCAGCCCTACACTCTCCTCAGGGCCCTCGTCCCAGCAGCCAGTCAGCAGATAACTAGCTCCAGGTTTCCTGATAACCACTCAAAGGAAGATGCAAAACCTTACCTTTGGCCCCAACCAGAGGTGTGCAGAGACACCTTCCTCATTGCTGAAAGGTCTCCTCCTGGTCAGTAAGTCAGGACAGCCCTGGGCACCTGGCATCGCAGAGATTGAATGGTAGCTGCTCAGGGAAGGCAAACTGTGTGCTAGGCAGGGGGCAGGGGCTTTGTAGGCAAAGAGGAGTAAAAAGGGGCTGATCTCTGTAATAGGGACGCAGGCAGGAGCTGGAGGAGGCTGTCATGAACGTCACTGCAAAGGGTTGGGAGGGCAGTCCTCCCCGAGCAAATGATGTTGCGCTCGTGGATGAGTGATGCTGAGCAGACAAGGGGAGAAGACACGAAGTAGCCATTTATGTGAAGGTGTGGCATGGGGCACCACAGAATGTGGTTGAGGAAGTACAAGTGACCCTGTCCTTGGCAAAGAGGAGGCCCTGGACAACCACCCACAGATCAGAAGCGTGAGTGATAGGACTCTGTTCCTCTGGAGGGCGTGGTTGGACTGGCAGGGAGGCTGCAGAGACAGGGGATGGGCCAGGCCACTAGGGAGACGAAATGCCGGGCGAGCAGCATGGAGACTAGAGTGGCAGTGAGGAGGGAGAAGAGGGGCAGATTTGGGTGTAATGACAGCTGAACGAGCCACGTTAACTTGGTAGCTTGCTGTGAGCAGTGTGAGTACAGGGACTGCCGAAGCAGGGGACCTCAGGCCAGTTTTACCCAGGCCTCGAGATGGGTCTCACTCTTGAATTCTCATCAAACTCCCACTTCCGCAGGATGGGAGATCCTGTCTCCTCTTGAAGGGCATTTTGGGCCTGGCTCTCTCAGAAATACATATGTAAAAACATAGCCATATACATAAAGCCTATACAACAAATAGATGTATATACACAAAAACACATTGCATACATATGTATAAAATATTTATATGTATATTAGTTAGGGTTTTCCAGAGAAAGAGAACCAATAGAGTGTGCACATCGGTATAAAAGAGCTATATTTTAATGAATTGGCTTATGTAATTATGGAGCCCAGCAAGTCCAAAATCTGCCAGGTGGGCTGGCAGGTTGGAGATCCAGGGGAGCCAGTGTTACGTTTTGAGTCTGGAGCTGCAGAATTCACAGAATTCATTTGCTGAAGGAGGCTTATCTTTTTGTTCTATTCAGGCCTTCAACTGATTAGGCCTCCCACATGATGGAAGGTAATTGGCTTTACTCAAAGTCTCCTGATTTAAATGTAAGTCACATCTAAAGAATACCTTCACAGCAATGTCTAGTCTGGTGTTTGACCTAAGAACTGGACACCAACACCAGGTTGACCCATAAAATACACCATTACAGACTGCTTGCTTTACTTTTTCCTGTGTTCCTCATAAAAGGGGGAGTTGTGATGTGTCACATAATTGCATGATTTTTAAATATCTGTGTTTGATTCCTATTATTTACTTCCCAAGCTAAGGTTTTTTTTTTTTTTTTTTTTAGCGCTGTGGAGTTCAAAATTTGATTTTATGTATATCAGTTGATCTTCTCAACCATTTTGAGACACAGATTCTATTAACCTACTTTCCAAGGGAGGAAATTGAGGTTCAGAGCAGTGTTTCAGCTTGCCCCAGGGGTAAAGGACATGCTTAGCCGGGACTTTGGGTTCTCCTGCTGGGGTCCCCCCTCCCTGCACCCCCACCTCACAGGCTTTCAAAGGCATTGTCTAAACACTTGGAAAGAAGACACAGTTCCTGCCCTCGGGGAACTTGTGGTCCTATTCAAACATACATTTGTATGCAAATACAATCTGACTTTAATTTTAATAAGGATAAAAACAAGGTTTTCTGAGACTCTAAAGATGGAGGAATTCTCTCTGGAAATGGCGGAGGCCCTCCCAGTGTAAAGCAGAGTTGGAAAATTCAGCTCTTGGGTTTAGGCTCACGAGGGTGCCTTCTAATTCTCTGTACCGCTCATTTGCATTATTACTTGTTTATCCAGATGGTGAAGAATTTAGTGATTAAAATACTTGGCCAAAACTAGCTGGGAGGAAGGAATGGAAGGAAGAAAAGAAGGAAAGAAGGAGGGAAACAGTTATTAAATGATTTTTTTACATGTTTCTTTTTGTTTTTAATCACTGAAAAGACCATTTTAACAAGCAGTGAAGGAGGCATACTGTGAAGATACCGTCTATATTACAGCATTTGATTTATAGAGAGTAGAAAGCCTTTTGTGTTGCGTGCATGTATATGTGCATACGTGTGTGCACACATGTGCACGTGTATATGTATGTGTGTGTGCCTCTCATGGGGATGAAGAAGTGACCTAGACTACTTGTCCTGGTGAATTGTCCTCCAGAACCAGGCCAGAACTTTCTACGTTTGTGTTGGTAATTTTGCACTTACCCTGATTTCAGATTTATTTTCAAGGTCTAAAAAAAATAAAGACATAGTCCCAAGAATGAGGAAATTATTAATGCCATTGCTTCTAGGCTTATGTTAAATATCTAAACTGCATTAATTAATCAACTGCATCTTCTTGTCCCCTTTTCCTTGAGTATTTATTATGTGTTTCGTCATTAATAATTCATAAAGAATTATCCCCATTTTATTGGTGATGATACTGAGGTTCAGAGAAATAACCAGATCTGACCAAGGTCCCTGGCTTTATGTTGCAGTTTGATTAAAACCCTCGTTCTCTGCCTTTATATCATGTTCTTATTCAGCCTCATAGCTACTTCTGACACCAGCTTTAAATTGCTTCTCTTTGTTCTCAACAGTCACCAGTGTCTTTTAGGACTTATAAGTGTATTTGTTTTGTATTTGCATTTTTTGGAAGCTTCTGAAATAGCCCTTGTCATTTTGCCAATTTTCTTGCCTCTGGAGTTAAGTTTAACAAATTCACTCGGAGAGTTGAATGACGCCTCTAGATAAATAAAGCTCATGCCCCAGATGAACATGGTTACATGTCTGAGTACAGTGTAAATATAAATTAGGTGGTTAGATTTTGATGTAGGCTATTTGAACTAAATTTTAGTAATGAGAAATAAGGACAAGCTCATATGGCTTGTAATAGAGGTGCCAATTCATGTTTTTTGATATCTACACCAAACAAGGAAATAACCAAGGTGGATGCCCATTAGATCTGAATTTGGGAAATTAACTTTAATGTGCAGTGTGATCTTTTGTACTGTAATCACCAACATGCTAAACTAGTCTGCATGAGTTCACGTTTTGGGAATTTGCGTATACTTATTTATCTTTTTGATGGGAATAGCAACAGTAAAATTAACAATTGGTATCTTAAAACGGTGTAGATACAGTCATTGCAGATAACATGCTTTCTGGTGTAATTTATAAAAATATTTTGCCTAATATTTTTCAGTGAAAATCTGAGTAAAATTAATAATTTTCAGAGGATCCTTGGAAACTAAAATTAGATTTAGACCTAAAATTTTGAAGGATTAACACATCAATATGAATACCTACTAACTATGAAAGCAAATAAAAAACCTTTGGTCTATAACATAGACCAAACATAGGTTTTGTAATAAACTAGAGAACACAGCCCAAATTCTCAGGGAGTCACATCAGTACAGAAATGCTTATTTAAAATTTGATAATTTATAACAATTTATATTGTAATAGAGTAACATTTTAGTAACTGGTATAACTCATGTTGGAAAGGGGAGTTTGATTTCTGTTGAGTGTTCTATTGCAATGTTTAGAGATTGAAAGAGGTGCTGTAAAGTGAATCGCTTGCTCAAAGAAAGGTTCCATGAACAAACCTGTTGCAAAGTGAACACAAGAGGGCGCCAAGCCTCTATGCCAGATATGCAGTAGCTGATGGAGATTTAATGGACGAAATAAACTCTGGCACTTAAAAATGAAGCCATGTTTATTTTATTCTGGGTAATATATTATGCACCTGCTTGTTTTATTTTTCAGACTGATTCGTGTCAAATGACTTTCCAGAAATATGACACGTGTGCTGGGTCCAGGCAGAACTAATCTTTCAACACGCAAGTAGTAGTAGTATTTTGTACAAATTATATTCCGTGTTATAATGAAGTTTTACTTTATCGTACTCACTCTAGAGCAAATTAAGAGATTGTAACAAGTTGTCATGTACTTTTTCAAGCATTTTTTCTCTGTAACTCATTAAGAAATACTTTTTGGCCATGGGCTATTTACTACATACACACACACACACACACACACACACACACACACACACACACACATACACACACACACATATACACACACACACCCATTATAATCTCCTTTGTTAGAGGCAAAGAGTAGTTAATCTTGGTCCAGAGGGTTCAGGGACTCATTTAGGGCTGAGATTTCTAGAAGAAAGAGGACACAGAATGGTATCTGAGAGAACTGTAGTTTGCTGTAGGCACTGAAGAACACCCAGGCATTTTTGCCAGATAGATACTTGGTTTGTGTATTAGTTTGCCAGGGCTGCCACACCGAAATGCCACAGGCAAGGCAGCTTAAACAACAGAAATTTATTGTCTCACAGTTCTGGAGGTCAGAATCCAAAATCAAGGTGTGGGAAGGGTTGGTGTCTCTGGGGGCCTCCCTCTTGTGGTTTGCAGGCAGCTCTCGCCCTCCGTGTCCTCACACGGCCTTTCCTCTGTGTCTCCTGTGGACCCACATTTCCTCTTCTTGTGAGGGCCTGGATCACACTGCATTAGGGCCCACCCTAATGGCCTTACTTAACTTCACAACCCCTTTAAAGACCCTGTCTCCAAATAAAATCACATTCTGATGTACTGGGGGTTAGGGCTTCAACATATAAATTTGGGAGGATACAATTCAGCCCATAACAGCTTGGTTTCTTATTCATGTGAGTTTAATATGGAGGGGGTAGTGGTCTTTGTGTCTGAGTGTTTATTGACCAGTTTTGAGTTATGTCACCAAAGGACCCTACACACATCAGATGGCCAATATACATTTGTTGGATGCGTGAATTTCTACTTTGAAAGGGCTACACATTTTATTCTGCTCAGGCTTGCCTGAAATCTTCAACTGCCTGACAGGTAGCAATTAACTGCTGAAAGAAAGGCATAAATACTTCCTTTTAAACACTGACATTAGGTCCATCTGGTGAAAGAAAAGGATAGAGGCAAATAAAGAAAGTTCAGGAAATGCTAAAATTTCTTTGAAATAATTTCATGGAAAATTAACAAGTTGATTATTGTGAAAACAGATTCCAATTTACACATAATGGCCAATCATCTAGCTTTCCTGGCCTTTGATGAAACCCTTCCTACCCAGAGCGATCTGCTTTTTACCCCTCCATAATGCTTACCAAGGGCCTCTTAGGTTAATTTGCCTTTCAGACTTCACCCGCTTAAAGATAATACACTTAACTCAATTATAAGGATCCGTCTTATTCACAGAGCAGTCACTTCTCCCCGGGGAAGGCCTCCCCTAACCCCTGCCGCTGTGCCCACCCCTAACTTGAGGTGCAGTAATGAAGTTCTTTGCAATTGGATAACTTGCACAGGATGTCCACAACTCAAGGGAGAGCTCACCAAGGGCAGCGAGAGGGGCCTCTTCTTTCCAGAGGCACTCGGCAGGTTCAGGAAGAGTTTCGAGCCATGTGGACCCAGACAGGAGGAGGATCAGTGGCTCAGAAGGTTGACTTGCCAGGACAGCTTTTAGTACACCGCCACGCAGGGGCCATTTCCCTGGAGCCCACCAGCAGCGGGCAGGAAAGATTTGGCTTGTCCAGACGTAAAGGGCAGGTTGGGGCACCCTTGGTCACAACGTTTAATAATATTCTTTCTGTTGAAGGACCTTTCTGTTTCTCCAAACAGTGGATGGATTATCTGTTGATTTTCTAAATCTCATGTTCTTCAATTGGAGGCTGTGGGATAAAACATAAGGTGTGTTTGCCTTTGGATCTGAAAAGAACACCTTATCTTTAACATTGCACTAACCTTTGAAATGAGGTTGGTTCTTGCTCTTGTCTCTTGAACTTCCCCTTTTCAGGCTACTATGATGAAGTTCTTGATACTTTCTTTTACAAAAGACTTAAAAAAAATCCTTTATGCTGGCAGGGAATTAACTCATGAATAAATGGATAATAATAGCGGCTGACATTTTTGGAGCAGTATTTGGCAGGCGCTGAGCTGAGGGACTCGCTGGAGTTATCTTCCTTGATCCTCTCAACGGCTTTACGATAAAGCCCACTTGACGAACAAGAAGACTGAAGCATAGGCAGTGGAGTAGCTTGTCCCGGGTGGAAAAACGGACTGTACAGCACAGGGAAAGGGAAATGGGTTTGGAAGGAAAATCCATGAATCTGAAACACACATAAACGTGGAAAGTCAAGAAGCTAATGTTCCTTACTTTCACTTAATAAAGGTGTCTTGGTAGCTACCAAATACCCCATGGTTAATGACAAGGACTCAAGTGCCCCTGGAGAGGTGTTTAAGCTGCGTCGGTGGCTCCCACACTGCGGTGCACGCTGGAAGGACCTGGGGACCTGAAACGTGCATATTAATGCCTGCCAGGTCCCGAGAGTCCTGTAAGAGGTTAGCGTGGAGTGTGACCTGGACATTAAGAGTGACTCCCCAAGTGGCTGTAATACACAGCCCAAATTTGGGAGCCACTGGGCTTAGCTGGGGAGTGGAGCTCCCAGGAATGGACTTGCAGCAGGAGAAGGGTGCAGGACGTGGTCTGGCTAGCTTGTGGCACCTGCAGACCCCCCCATACTTCCTTGGCCATTGAAATTGGGTTGGCGGACCCTCCGTCTTGCTCATGGTTGTGTCCTCACTCTGGTCTGGATCACCTGCGCATTTTGATTCCCAGAGCTTAAGGAGCAGTTGGTGCTTAGGTCCCTTTTCTCCCAGGACAGGGTTAAACAGAGCTTCAGCCTGTGTTTCTGAGGCTTCACTCTCTCTGCAACCCTCCCTGTGTTCCCCCCCGCCCCCCACCTCGCTTCCCTGGGTGAGCTTTTGTTCTCCACTCTCACTCATTTCTTTCTGCCCACTTAGATTTTTCTCATCATTTACTACTCCTCATCTGTCACTCATCTCTCTGGCTGATTAAAATTTGACAAGCTCAGTACTTAAAAAAACCAACTTTCTTTTTAAAGAATAAGAAAAGCTCAAGTG
This sequence comes from Suricata suricatta, assembly GCF_006229205.1. NCBI lineage: Eukaryota > Metazoa > Chordata > Mammalia > Carnivora > Herpestidae > Suricata > Suricata suricatta. The sequence continues at coordinate 35,649,909 of NC_043702.1, read as the reverse complement.
TCTTTTGTGCACTCATTTGGTTAGGAAATTTATACATGCTCTGCCCTCCCATCTGTAAAATGATATTCCATTCACTGGTGCCATTTCCTGTGTTCCTGTTCAGACCTGGTCACCTAATTATTTTTCACCCAGTGTCTGTTGAGCATCCTGTCCAAAACACTGCCATTCCTCTCTCTGTGGTAGTTTTAAAATCCTTAAGAAGATTCAGAATTTTCCTTGCATGTTACCACTATTCCATTTGGTGTTTAGCTCGACTGAACATATTGAAAGGTTGAAAGAGACATTACTATTTTGGTTATTTATCTATTGCCGAATGTACATGAAAAGATGTAGCTTTTTCTTCCAACGTTCATCAACAGCAGCTAGCATTTTATGGCTATGGAGATTTTTAAAGCAATTATAGCTATTCATGTACATTTTACTGATGGTTAAATTTTACTAATTTGGACGACGTTGGAAAAATATAACGGTGGTTTAAATGAGGAGCCACGAAAAGATCGTTAGGAATAAAGAAATGCTAGAAAAGGAGAGTGAGAATTAAAATACGAAATGAATTCCACACAAATGTCGCTGTAGTCCCGGGGAGATCAAATACAACAAAGTGGCAAAGACACAGATACACAGGTATGTATAGAGAGACATTCTTAGGCTAAAATGAGTAGGGAGGTATAGGTTAAGGTTAAGGTAAAATCTCAGAAACTAAAAATAAGAACTAGAGGGGAAGAGGGAATTAAAATAATTTAGCTGCAGGAGACAAAGGATTTTCTATTGAAACAGGTGTATACATCAAAAGAAAAGAGAGGATTTAAGTTACAAAGGCACAGTGTCACCCTTACTAATAAAAGCTACTGTGTTTGAAAATGTAGCTGAAGATTCATTTATTATCCAAATAACGAATGAACTTCAGCAGTTTGACAAAAGTAGAACATAGGAGTTACTTTATTTGTGGAGCCAGGAGGTGGCACTATTGTCAATGTTTGCAGAGGAGAAATTGCCATCCAAGTCTGGAGAACCCAGAAGGAACAAAATGCGTTAGGCTGGTTTCTATAGGGCTCTGCCCAACAGAATGTACTTCAGGGAAATTATGTGTAGGTTTTTGTTATCTGGGTTTTCCGTAAAGTACAACAAAATATTCCAAAGCAGTTTGAAGCAAGAAAGGTGAAACAGGGGAGATGTTTTAGATTTATATGCCTACTACCTCTCTTGTGACATGTAATTCCATCTTTTCACTGGCACTCAGTTTTGGTTAGGTTTTGAGTTCATTTTTCTCCATTAAGGGCAAAAACCTATTTGTAGATGATTAAAGACACGTGATAGGACTAATAGTATTACATTTTTAAAGCATTATTGGAAATCTATAGAAATACTCATATTGCTATTGTCTTAGGATGTAAAAAACCTGTGCTTAGGTTGGATATGACCTTGTCTTTCCCCCGTGGCTGCTTACCTTCCTGTGGTAGGCTGTCTTATCATCAGGCTTTGGACAAAAATCTACATGAGGACAAACATTCTGATCTCATTTAGAGTAAATCTGAAACAAAGCCTGCCTCACTGAAATTACTTTGCATTAACAAATTTCTTGGTTTTTTCTTTCCAAAATTAAAAAAATTATATTACATGAGAATCAAGCAAGTTAGAATTGAGGAATAATTCCAGGACCTAAAAGGGCAACAGGAATGAAACTCTCACACTAAAATTTTCCTTTCATGTAAGAGTGTGTGTGTGTGTGTGTGTGTGTGTGTGTGCGTGTGCATGTGCGTGTGTGTGTGTGTGTGTTGGGAACATAGTCAAGAGGAAAAACGGGGTGAAGTGAAGGTCAGGATGGGTGAGTGGAAAGATATTCTAGCTTTTACTATTTGAATTTCGTGTGTCAAATACTGAATTTAATCACATTCTGTATGGTCCTTTAAAGCTATGTTCTTAATAGTCAATAAAGTTTGAAAAAGAACATATTTGAATAGAACTTTTAAAATTAACCAATAATTAAAAGATAAGGATAGATTCTGCCATGGAATGGCCTTTTTTAAAAACCACATTTGGTGTTCGACTGAATAATGAATCCAGGTAGACCTGCTGCATTTATTCACACAGGTGGGTACATTTCGTTGGACTCCATATGACTCAGACTTCTAAAAAGTAAAAACATGACATTTTTGGTTAATAATTATTTCAGCAACATTTCCCAAGCATCTTTTATATCCTAAACGACGTGGATCCTGATTCAGCTCTTCTGGATTCCATAATAACAGATGGATTGCGAGACTGTTTACTGCTGCTTCCCACAAACTTCCTCTTTGTAAACTACTATATTATTTATGAATCAGAAAAGTTTTAAAGAAGCCTCCTATCTGATTACTGCTTACTGATGAACTCGCATCAGAGAAGCTTTTAGTCCAATTACACCGGTTTGTTATAAAGAACTGTTATTATCACAAAGTCTGAATTTGTTAACTGGTGACTATGCCTGCTTCTCTGTGCCATTTGCTCACACAGACCTTGTCAGACAGATTGTTTTAACTCTATCCACAGGAAACAAGGAATAGTGAATGATCGGCACTGAAAAACCTGAGTAGACTAATAACAAAAAGTATTTCTAAGTAGCATTACTACACCAGACATCGAGGTAGATTTAAAATGTACATTAGAAAATACTGCAAATAATTTTGGGCTTGAATTGGTCTATGTTCATCTGTGTGGAAAACCGTATCTAGTTTTCTGCAGTGACCCACTAACAGGCATTTATAGACATTTCACAGATATTTCTGGTCACTGGCCTTGACACTTAGAATTGTCGGTTGGTGTGTCAGTCAGGAATAAGTGTGGGGAAGAATGAAACTGAAATATTCCCTTTTAAAGTTTTCTTTGAGCCATCCTGATTTTACAATTGACTGTAGCAACAGAAGTAATGTTCTCTTCTGTGTGCATGTGAAGTGGGTGCAAAGATATCCACATTCATAGGATTTTAATTAGACGTAAGAGAGAACAAGACAAAACAAAACCAAACAAAGCAAAAATCCCCACTGAAATAAAACCCTGTGAATACCCTAATCTTGCCTTAAAACTCTCACCCTCTGTGCTACCTAACGAAATGCAACAGGATTATGATTAATTCATCATGACCTTGATAAGAAACATATTTACGGGGAGGTGTTATCAATTACCCTGGTTCTCAGGCTGAACCTGAGCTAGTTTGTGTGAGGTGTGCGTGTATGTGTGCGACAGAGCCGGTATGTCATCGTCCTACCAAAATATAATTGTCACATGCTGATTGTGAACTGAGGGAGTTCGCCCCCTACCCCTGTCCTCACGGGGGATTTTCTTTGCCTTCATGGGAACCCAATGCTGAGGCAGACCAGCTGCAGGATCCCTAGATGCCAAACTCAACCAGGAAGGAGCTTGTGACAGATGCTTCTGCATTTTATGCAAATAGCAACTTCATGGATCAGTTTTCCTTTCCTCAGTGGAATATAAGCATCTGGAAAATAGAATTCCAAGAGACTTAGCACATTAACAAATGAACAGAAATGACCAAACAAAACAGGTAACAGGATGGAACGGGAATGTCAAAGAGGAATATGTTCATTTAAAGCCCTAGTTTTATTGCTTTATCCCCCCCTCCCCAAACCGCGTACTTTTATCCCTTCCTACTACTTCTCTTTCCATAACTCTGTTGTAACTGGAGAGTATATTTTGTGTGTGTGTATCTGTGCCCAGCCATCGTACTGCAGATTTAAAGTATCACATAGGTCTGTAGCCACAGTGAACAAATCCACACGTTGGCTGAAGATATGTTTAAAACAAATCTAAACAAAGGCAAAAACAAAACCAGAACATTCTTTCCCAGACAAAAAGTTTTTTTTCCCCGAAGTAGAAATGAGTTTCAAAGCCTAAGACTTTAGGTATATTTGCAGTTAAATAATTACTATTTTTTTTACATTGCTGTACCACTAAAACAATCCTTATAAAAATATAAGCTTTATGATTAAAGATGTAGCAAAATTTATGTATACTCTGACACTCAGCTTCAGCTTTCAAATTGAGATTACTACTATTTAATACATAAATAATTTTATAGTATCATACACTTGCTTTAATAAAGTGTTCACATTATACCTAATTTTATGTAAATGTTATTCAGATTTCAATCCAAGAATTTTGTAGGGGAGGTTAAAGGGTGTTTATCTTGATTTGTTAAAATGCACCATTAAAATTAAGCAGTGACAAATATTATGACTTTTTAAATTGTCCTAAATGGTTGTATTTGTTTATTAGACTTGTGTTTATACAAAATATTTTAACTCTTTAAATATAACCTACTTTGATGAATTGTTCGTACAGGAGCTGTGACCAGGAAATGGGTCTGGTAATCTTATAAATTCAACAATCGGTTTGATTTCTCAGTAAACTCTCCTTTATGAGTATTGTTTAATGCAATAAAATGGTATGCATCACATTTAGAGAAATTGATGAAAATGAAAATAAATTAAAAAAGAAAGCTAAGGTTATTTTATTTTCTAAATGGTACCTTTTTTCTAGAGTTATAAGGATTATTGCTTAAAACATATTTCTTGAATATACAGTTTTAATGTTTGGGGAACATATATTTATTCAGAATAATTATAATAAAAATAATTGTCAATTGGCAAAGAACATTTCATTAGGTCATTTAAAAGCACTTCTGAAAATGATATTTTAAGGGAGAAAAGAAAGTGATCAGAATTATCTCTCCATAAGAATATGACCATTATATTCCTACATGTTACTTATTAAAAACTAATCAGTAAAGACAGCATATAGATAAGACATGGCTCTAAATGTAACCTTAACCAAAAATTCAAAGAGCATTTCAGAATCAAGTATTAATAGAATAAACTTAATTTTAGTTTCTCATAAGTGCAGCTGCATTTTCTATTTAATTACAGGTTTTCAACAGTAGTAATTTTTCCTTGACCCTGCTCAATCTCAAAAGTCAGAAAATTGCTTCTTTTTAAAAACTGACAATGGCACAGTATGTTTCCAAAGAAAAAAAGACAAATTACAGAAAACCATTAGTTTAAACATGTTTAAATAGCCAGGAAGAAGTTCTAATAGAAAACTTGGTTGAATATGAGGAAAAGTTAGGAATTACTTTTTGTTGTAAGGCATAATCTGAACGTTAAGGTCCTATATTATTTTCTTTTTTTAAAAAAATAAAATAAAAATGTCCTGTATAATTATAAAATAACCTAAGCATTCAAGATGACTTGTTTCTTGCTCTTCGGTAAATGTAATTCTTTACAATTGTAAATTCATGGATCTTTCATCTGCAGCCTGGGTAGGAGATGACAGAAAAAGGTATTTTAAAAGGAAAAGTGTAGCTTAGAAAGAGTTACGGGATAAGATAGCAAGAAAAATAAAGAGCAGAGCCTTAGTCTTTGAAAAGATTGTTAAGATCGAAGCTTAGCGTTTACTGGCGAATACAGAAGGAAAACATATTTTTTGACCCAAATTGTTGTAGTGCAGAGTGTAAATATTCAGTTTTCCTCTAAATGAGAAACTAAATAATATTTCTGATTTAATAAAGTAGTTTCTCAAACATGGGGAGAAGGAGATGGAATTTTTGTTTATTCGATATAGTGATTTTATTTAATATGTTTTATCACACTGTTGAGCCTTCTTTTGTGGCTGGGAAATCATTCGTGGGTGAGGGCTCCAAGTCACTGACTGATTACAGAAAGAAACATTTAATAGTCAATGGATAATTATTCACTGCTCAAATTTCTTATTTTTTTTCCTGCTCATAGTTTTTATTTATTTATTTTTTGTATATATGCATTAAGATTTCCTTTGAGTCTTTAAATGGAATCAAGAGCAAATTCCACACAAATAAGTTAAACCTGGTAAAAAAAATACTCTTTCTAAAGCTTAGTTATTAATTTTCTTTTCATCACTGGTGGCGCTGACACCAATTATGCCTCCACAACCAAGACATGGTCTCAATAGGCAGGTTAATTAAAAAGAGCAGATTATAGAATCGGAACCATTGGTGCCACCAGGATCTGTGGAGTACACCATTTCCAGCCAGGAGTCAAGGGAAGCTTTTAATAAAAACCAGGGCTGTCAAGACATTCAGTGCTTTTATCTCTGCTAATTTTGATAGAGTTGATATGAACAAAATGACCTGAGACCTCCTTCCAAGTGCGTATCTGCCAAAATCCCAGGTTGCCTACAAGTCCGGGGCTCATGTTACTTTAAACTTTATGTGGTAACAGCAGTGACATTTAGCTTCATTTTTTTCCCTTAGAGTTTCAGATGGATGTGTTATATTTTTTTAGTTTACTTAGTAAAATATTTCTTTTACAATCTACCATTGCTTGTGAGCAAGGTCCAATTAGGATGGCACTCAGATGCTCAGCAGCTGCCTCAGAAGCTGTGAATTCACCAAAACTTATAGCTCAAAAAAAAGAAAGAAAGAAAAAGAGGCTGCTTCACACTAAAGAAGAATTGAGATTTAGTCAGATGGGTCAATGGTGAAAGGTAATCACAACATTTGTTCCTGGATAAAAACTCATGTAAAAAGAAGTCTTTGGAGGAGAAGAAACCATAAAAATCTAAAGAGCAAAATAAATACGCATTTACACCCAAATTCTTGTAAATTATCAACTCAAAAGAGATTGGTGTGTGGGTCATAGTAGGTGACTACAGATATTCTTACCAGTGGATGACAATATATTGTATTGTCCTCATGAACAGTTGGGCCATAAAAGAAATGCATAATAATTTCAAATGCTTTATTTTACGGTGTCAGGAATTTCATAAGGAAGTCCTCCCAAAGAGCAGTCAGTACAGATGCAATGTGGTAAATATTTACTTCTTAATTTGTTGAGATAGAGTGAAATCAAAGTTCCAGGTAAAAATAAGCCATAGATCTTGTAGAGTGATGGAACATATTTTCGAAGCCCCAGGAGTTCTCAGTCTGACCAAGCTCTCTGATTCCTAGTTTCCGCAGATGTAGAATGAGGACTTTGAGTTAGGGAATTTCTTGGGTCTGGGCAAGCTTGGAAATTATAATGAAAATACCATTTTATTTTTATTTAAAAAATGCTGCTCATATTTCTCAGTTGATTGATACTATACTACCTTACTATGTTGTATGCCCACATTTGTAAAATGAGTTAGAAAATGTATTTTGGCATGCATAAACAAAAAAATCAATTAAAGGTCATGTAGAGAATGAAGAGTGCAATGAATAGTAAAATGACTGCTGGAAACAATGGAATTACTGGAAGGAAATGTATAGGAATTAGCACAGAAATAGATAAATGCTTAGGAGCCATATGACACTGAACAACAAAGATTCCAAAGTAGGTAAAATATTTCTCCCCTCCCCACTACCAAAAAAAGGGCCAAAAAACAAAAAGAAAAAAGAGTGAGCAAGCAGGAAATGTGTACTAGTTGTCTTTGCATGGGAGATTTACCACAGGTGTTCTGTTTCATATCAAGGGAATTTTCATCTCTTGAATATTAGTATGTATCCACTAAAAATATGTGTACACATTATTAAAATGACAAGACAATGAGTTGAAAACAAACTTTTTTTAATTAAAAAATTTTAATGGCTCAAAATGAGTTTGAACAAGTATGCACACCACTTGTTAGGTCAGGTAAATGCCAAATAGAGTGTCTAATTGAGAATGTTAGGAGGAAGTTAAGTTGTAAGAAAAGTAAAAGGTGAGCAGGGCAAAGGGCTATGTGATAGAAATTACTTGATGAATAATTCACCACCTTAACCTTGGCAGTAACCTTAACCCTCTTTGTTTTTAGTCCTCTTTAAGATTATGTATATATAATGACATTATATATATATATATATATATAATTAAGCCTTTTTCAATCTCGTAGTTGTTATCCTTCTGGGGAGACACTAGCTGCTTAGGAAAATCCCAACTAACTTCTATACCCAGCACTTTAGACTCTTAAGACCTGTGAGGCTATGTCATTGGCTACCAGTGTCTGGCAGGCAGCGAGATGTGAGTAGACCCTCACCATCAGTTTATGTTATCTTCATTTGCCAGAAAACATCAGATGTCAACCAAGTGCTATGGGAGATTATTTTAGCTAAAATATAGCTGTGATAGAATTGGCTTAAACCTTTATCACAGGGAGGATCTCTTCCAAGGATGCGAACTTGGGCTAAAATTCTTGGGGTCCAGTTTTTGCTGACTTTCCAAAGAAAGACTATCTAATGAAAGGCTTGATTCAGATGTCATGCAAGGTTGAAACCCAAAACACTTACTCAGGAAGGCAGCAGACCTGACCAGTAAGAAAGATGGCCTTGAATTGTGTACAAGTCTGGGTTCTCTAAATTGCACTAGGCTTCAGCAGCATGGGCTAGTAGCCAGCATCAACATAAATTCCTACTAGATGTTAACTCAAAAGTTAAATGTAGGACCTAAGAAGAATCCTTTATGTTTAGGAACAGTGGATGTTGTTATTAGTATTATTACTATTATTTAGATTAGTATTTCTCTTGATATATTAGATTTGCAGACAGTTGTTATAAATGTTAAAAAAACAATTCAACTGAATAAATTTTAAAGATCTTATTGGCTTTATTCAGCAATTCATGAATGGAGAAGCATCCATTCTGGCTGATAGTAAGGACCTCCAAAAAGATGTCTGTATAAGGCAAGAGATTTTATAGGCAGAAGGGAGCTGGAACGACCGAGCTGCACTAGACCGAAAAGCTGATGGATTATTGCAAGGTGACTTTCTTTATAGAGGATAGCAGGGCGCCTGGGTGGCTCAGTCGGTTAAACCTCCAACTTCGGCTCAGGTCAGATCTCACATTCGTGGGTTCGAGCCCCGCATCAGGCTCTGTGCTGACAGTTAGCTCAGAGCCTGGAGCCTGCTTCTGGTTCTGTGTCTCCTTCCTTCTCTGACCCTCCCTCTCTCATGCTTTGTCTTTCTTTGTATCAAAAATAAATAAAACATTAAAAAAATGTATAGAGGATAGCAATGGGTTTATCAGGCAGAGTATCTCACTAATAATGATCAAGTGACTCCTGATTGACTTGATGAGAATGCATTTCTGGGAGAGCTGAAGACACTGTATAGTGATGTGCGGCTTAGCATAAGTGACTCCACTTAGGCATGTTGTCTTTAATATAAGAAAAGATAAGAATTTGGGATTAATTTCTGAGTTATGTAGGAATATTTCCATGTATCATTCTTGTGTTATTGTTTTGTATTTGCTTAAACTGCATGACGCTTAGAAAAAATTAGCAGGGCCTCCATCTCTCCGTGTCTCGTTCTCTGGAGCTCCCCTAGGCCCTTCTCAGTTCCAAAGTCACTGGGTCATTATTGATTGGTGTTCAGTTTTCCTCACTTTGCCAAGTTGTTCTCCTTGGTTGTCTAAACTTTCATCAGTTTGAGGTTCAGAATATATTTTACTCCCATGAGTCTTTTCAAAGGAGGCACAGCAGTTTGATTAACTTTATGAAAGGAAAGAAAATAATATTATTTGATGCCCTAACATTTTTTAGAAATAGGTCTAAATTTCCCACATGTTTAACTTAAAATTTCAAAAGTCTTTAGAAACATTTAAAATATTTTTTTCCAGATTAAAAAGTAGGTAAACATTAAGCTTTGTGTTTTGGCCTCTGCCCTACCATCCTTCCTCCTCTATTATTGACCCATAAACTAAACCAACACTTAAATCCAAAAGCATAGTAACTTTGTCTCATACTGTAGTCCTTTGGAACCAAACAGTTTAGTGTTTATCATGGAATTTTATACAATTTAATACTTTATCATTATAACATAGCTTTATTCAATTTTTCACACATCTTAAATTAGTTTAATTTTTTAATTAAGGACTCCTCATAAAAAGAATACTTTTCTTTCACATTATCCAAATGCTTGTAGAATCATAATTAGGATGTGAAAAATGTAGCTTTTTTTTCCCCTTCTGAAACGTGGCAATGATTCATAGTGGGTTCAACAACTAACTTCTTCTCCTATGTCAAATTAACCATCGAAATGTGGCTTTTGGAACTGGATACCATGGATCCTTTTCAACTAGTAAATTTGTCATTAGAAGAAAAAGAAATGGTTTTAATAGCATGAACTATTTCCTGTTTTCTTTACTTGGTAAAGCTTCTGTTTTAAATTCAGGTTGCTTTGCTCATAATTGGGATCATCTTTAATGTCACTGAGATGAACCTTTAACAAATCTATTAAACCTTGTTAAAAATAGCAACAAAATTTGTGAAAATTAATGGACATCTTATGGTATTCATACATGTTTTTAGAAATATAAAAGTAGGACATAACCACTCTTGCTGGTTTTATTCATATTTATGGTGTAATTTCCTCTCATGGATAGAAAAAACATGGGGAAAATTTAGTATAGGAATTTGGGGAAGAGGCAGTAAAGTCTGTAAAACTGGGTTTTGCGTGTTGGATTATGTGAAGGTCATTATTCTCATTTTAGTATTTCCTTATGGATTTAATTTTTTTTTATTAAATTTAACCCATCCCATTATTTTCTGTGGCATTAAACACTGGTAGGCAAGAAAAAAATGGTCCTGAAAATAAAATCCTAAGTGCAGTTGCTTCATACCTAAGTGATAAAACTAATTTAGGAAAAGAAAAGTGGCCCAGAGACCTCTTTGTGTGAAGTATCTCAACATATTGCTGTCTGTTATATTGTACCGAACACATGCACTTCTGTTTAGTAATATTTTGGGGAGCTGAGATTTAGGGCAGAAAAGACTGGAGCATCTTTGCAATTAATGCTAAAATTTTATAGGGTTATTTATTTATTGGTAGTGTGATGAACATGCATTATTTGTAATAACATTTTTAGTTTAACATTCCTTTTTTTTATTTAACTCTGATTTTTAGACCTTCGAGTTTTTCTTTGCTTTAGCTTGGGAAAACCAAATAAGTGCAAGTTTCCTCCAAGACACCTCATGAAAACATTTTTTTTAAAATAAAATCAAGAGTGAAACGAGTCTATATTTATTTGGAAGATCATCTGACTACTGCTAAATGGAGTATCTCAATCTGAAAGTGAAATCTGTTTCACTGCTAAAAATTGCCAAGAGTTTTTTGACTGAGATTTGGGAATCTGCAGAAAATGTAAAAGTTTTTTTTTCTACAATAATCTGTTCAGTGAACAAGCTGTGAAAAATAGTTCTGTATTTTGTCCATGTGATGCAGCAGACGGTAAATTTCCATTTTAAAGAACGATGTGAGTAGCTCCTGGCATCCATCTCTATTGCCTTACTCGAAGCCACTTACACCGACTTACAACAATGCAGTTTATTACTTCTTTAAAGCAAAAAATAAGAGGAGATCTTATATTCTCTTCTTTCTCTTTCTTTCTTTTGCCTTTTCTTTTTTGAACCCACAGCTTAGCTCTATTCCTTTATCTAGATGAGTAAAGTGAGGGCCCTCAGAGCCTTTATCAAACGTGCCTTAAAGTCACAATTGTATTAAGAAGGTACCATTTCCTTGCATTTAAAGGTTTGCGTTTGAGGCTTTAGAATTAATTTACTATTTCTTTCTAAACATATTCTTCTGATGTAGGTGGTCACATCATGAACGTTTATTATAAGCCATTAGAGGATATAATTTTTAAAAATGTATCCTGATTTTCATCTAAACGCAAACTGAACATGTGCTTAAAGATTTTATTTATTCATTCATTAATGAGAGAAGCAGTTGGGCATTATAACCTGCTTAAAGGAGAATTCACATTTGCATCCATACACATTTAGGCAGATAAAGACCACTGACACACAGTGACAAGTAGATGCAAATGTAGTCAGTGTTTACAGGGCAATAATCAGCTGTATCCTAGGGGTCATAACATTTCTATTTCTATGGACCAGAATAATTTGTATCATGAATTTTCTACAACCCACAGAGATGTAGAGTAGCTCAAAAACAATGAGAGGAAGAGAACCTGTAAGGATGTGCTAGACAGGACACTTACTGATCCTTCAATTTATTTCAAAGTCTTTCCCAATTTTTACTGCAGATTCAATTAAAAAGTATTCTTAACGTTTTCCACTTTAATTAATTAATTTTGTTTCCTGGTTCATGTCTACTTTTACATAAAATGCCTACCTAGGGGTGCGTAGGTGGTTCAGGCGGTTAAACATCAGACTTTGGCTCAGGTCATGATCCCATGGTTCATGGGTTCAAGCCCCGCGTCGGGTTCTGTGCTGACAGCTCAGAGCCTGGAGCCTGCTTTGGATTCTTTGTCTCCTTCTCTGTTTGTTCCTCCCCTACTTATGCTCTCGCTCTCACTCACTCTCTCTCTCTGAAAAATAAACATTAAAAAAATAAAAATAAATAAAATCCTACCTAGAACAGTGTAGATGACACATAGTAGGGGGTTCATTCATATTTGGTAAACGGATAACATTTTACTTGTATCTTCTACTGAACATTCTACAAATAATTCAGTAGTACAAATTTAGTCTTCTTTTGTTCCCAAATCTCAAGGATGTTGGAGAGATTCTGAAAGAAACTTGAGGTAACCTTCAAAGCTTTGGTGCATACCTTTCCTCTGCCATTGGTCATTTTATAGTCAATGATGTATCTTATCAGAGAGCATGAGATCAATAAGAGGTTGAAATCATGAGTCAAGCTGCCACTGGATTCCCGGTGCCCCACAGCAGGGACATGCACTCTGGTGAATAAAAGCAAAACCAAAATGGCTTCAGGGTGAGTGGCTTCAGAGAACAAAGAAATCTTACCTCTGTGAAGACTCCAGTGTATCATACTGGCTTGTGATTATTCTAGATGGGACACGCACCACCAATTGGAATTTGGCAATACTAGATTACCCTGCAAATTTACTCTTGTTCGACCGCAGTTTATTTCAAGTAGGTGATAACCAGAGGAGTTTAGCTCCCGGTTCTCAGGAGGTCTTCAGTGTCATACAGTCTTCTTCCTCATTTGTCTGATGCCTGAAATTGTGCCATTGTTACTTTATCCCTTGAACATGTCAGTTTTCACTGGGAAAGAAAATTAGTGGTTTATGATTTACTGTGCCATTAAGATTTTGGTGGGGAAAATGAGAGAGTAAGATAACAGATCTCCAAAACTGGAGACAGGTTAGAGTGAGGCAAAGTTAGAAATAAGAAAGTGGTACAAGGTAGAGCTCAATGTCTCCAAAAGTTCATGTACTAACCCTGTTTTTTTTTCTGATGTCTCCAATGTATGTTTTCAAAAAATATTCTAGTGTCAGGAGTAGCATTACTGAAGTAAAGGGGATTCATTTTATCATGGAAAGATGTTAGTAAAACTGAACACTTTTCAGTCTTTATTCAGCCATTGGATTCTTTGTTACTTATTAGAAAGTTTGTGAACTTGTCCTTCAGATATTGTATTGCTCTTATCCCTGGTCTACCACACATCTGAATACTCTTACAGTTTACAAAGCATTTTTCATATATGTTATTTCATTTAACCTTTACAGTAATCTAGTAGTCCTTAGTTGTGAAAGATGATCTTTAACTCAAAAAGTGTTTTTCCCCACTCCAGGCAGGCTTTTCTGTGTGAAATAAATGACAGTAACATAATCAGTTTGTTCTCATCAACTCTAGGAGTGCTGGATGTTGACTGCCACTAATGATTTTTGTTGTGGTGGTCCATATCCTGCGTGAAGACAACAGAAAAGGGAAGACTCCGGAGCCACAGCCTGATTCATCTGCCATTTATAGGTGTGGGTTAGTCTTTCCTTCCCTCCAGACCTTGCTGTCACCACTGAAAAAATTAGTTCTATAAACACTTCAAACCTTGACTCACTGTCACTTTGCACTTTGTCATCCAATATTTTCAGATACTATAAAATTTGAATGAGGAAATCCTGGAGCATAGGTTATCCATTATATTTATCTACAGCTCTCTATTAAAGTGATAGGAGAGTTGGAATGAAAGTTAGACTTTGAAAACTAATGTAACTTTTAAAGATAAGCATGAATGATCTGGTAAGTCCCACTCTAAATAGCTGCCGTGACTGCAGATAAGTGACTTAATTTTCTAAAGTGAAAAGGATAATACTGTTTAGGGCATAGAGGTATGTGAGGTTTCAGGGCAGGGAAATATCCTGAGTTAAAAGATGTTGTTTCAGTGCAAGGTATTATTACTGTGGAAAGGAATATAGGACATAAGTTATGTTATGATTAAATTTTCTTTTAAACTCTTGAACCTGAATGAAGATAAAAAAGAAAAAAGAGAAACTCTTGAGCCTGAAAGGCCAAAGAAGCGTGCCCTTATATATGCCACATTGTGGGTGACAGTTGTCCACCTCAGAATGACTCTGAGTTTTCATTAAATGAATGAATACATTTCTCTCAGTGATCCTTATCTGGCTTTAGTCTTTCTAGATCAGTAAGTTTTTGAAAGTTTGTGTTGCTCAGGCTGTGGGAAGAAATAATTCAGGTGTATTTTTAAACAGCAGTTAAATTCAAATTCTTATACACTGATTAGAACTTGGAAACTCCTTAACGTTAATATATTTCAAAACATCTTTGTTTTGCGTTCTTTCCTTACAATAAATATAGCCCTTGTCTTATTTACATTGATTCTAACATTTGTTGATTTGTAGCTACCCAGAATCTTTTCTATTTCTTTAAGCACTTTCCCCTCCTTTTAGGGAATTATGTTTCCACTATTGTAAGTAGTCCTGGGGTGATGATGAATTTTCATCCAAAGGACTAGATTCTGTCTTTCCTCCTTCCTAGTTCAGCCAGAGGGTGAATGACTGTCAATTTTGGCTAATTAGACACCCACTTTGGGAACATCAAGTCTTGAGGAAATGACAAGGTCTGGGGCCTGATTAGAGACTTTCATAACAGCAGCAGAGGCAGACAAGTCTGCCGTAATGGTGGTGGTATTCTGACCAGCAATTCCAACCATAAACTGGGTGCTGTGATTTCTGCTTCCTTTTTCTTGGTCCTTTGGAGGATACCTGGATCCTGCTCTATTGCTAATCTTCCAGTTTCCTATTCATTTCATGAGCTCCACAAAATCTTCCAATAGATTATTTTTTGCCTACAGTAGTTAGGGTTGGTTTCTGTTGCTTGCATCTAAGAATCCAGACTGAACAAGTACATTTGTGCTTCTGAAAGATAGCAAGTCAATACAGGAAAAGTACCACAATACTACTTGATTCCAAGTAGCCACTGGAATCTTATTATCACTCTTCTGGCATTGCCATATGATATAATAACTACTTTTTAGTTTGAGTCTTACAGAATGGAACACACATACTCTGTCCTAGTTGATTTTGTGTCTGTCTCAGTAAGTAACTGTCTCGTATTCAGTAAACAGTTATTGGCTGAACTAAAAAGGAAAACAAGTTAAATTTTGCATTATTAAGGACACAATAGACAATTTTTGTATTTGATTAAACTCACTGTTCGTTTGATTCATTGAACCCTACTAAGTTACAATGAGCAATATGAAGATGAGTAAGTCATGCCCTTCACCCTTTTGCTTTTAATAAGTTTGTAATTTCACAATAAAGAATGGATAAAACAAGAAATTCGTATTTAAATTCATTCCTCAACATACCCCCACCACTGCTTTTTTTTTTTTCTTGGCTTTGCTGTTATAGAATTGTACAATAAATTTGTATCCTGACTTTTCTATTTAATTTTATTTTTGAGAGAATGAGACAGAGCATGAGTGGGAGAGAGACAGGAGAGAGAGAGACATAAAGTTGGAAGCAGGCTTCAGAATCTGAGCTGTCAGTACAGAGCCTGACATGAGGCTTGAACCCACAGGTGGTGAGATCATGACCTGAACTGAAGTTGAAGTTGGATGCTTAGCTGACTGAACCACCCAGGTGCCCCAGTTTGAATCCTGACTTTAAGACTGGCTTCTCTTGGGGCACCTGGGTGGCTCAGTCAGTTAAGCGTCCAACTTCAGCTCAGGTCATGATCTCACAGTTTGTGAATTCAAGCAACGCATCAGGCTCTGTGCTGACAGCTCGGAGCCTGGAGCTGCTTCAGATTCTGTGTCTCCTTCTCTCTCTGGCCCTCCCCGACTTGTGCTCTGTCTCTCAAAAATAAATAAATGTAAAAAAAAAAAAAAAGACTGTCTTATCTCAACCATGGGTATAATTTAATGCTAAATATACTAAAATTGACTACAAAGTAAAAATGTACACATTCTATGATGTTGTCTGGTGGTTTGGATATAGTTGACCTATTACCTCCATAACCAGGGATAATTGACGTTTTACTATATTTAACTCACATTTTGATTTTAATTGATTCTACTGAAAGTGGAAAGAGTATTTTGTATTTTATACCAGATACTTACTTTATTCAAGAAATAACTATGCACAATATGGCCATTTATAAAATATTGATAAATGAATAAACCTAGAAATTGGGCTGAGTGCTACAAAAATTATTTAAGGAGAATTATAGTTGTAGTTCTACATCTAGTATATTATAGGAACCAACTATTAGGACAAGGGTAGACAACATCCTCGGGATTTCTATTCTGAAGGGTCTGGCTTTATAGTGACTCACTAGAGGGACGGAGTTGATTTTATATTTTTATAGTTGGTTTTATAGTTGTTTTTATATTCATAGCCTCATCTCAGTATTCTTAGAGCTGAGTGTTTCCAAGTGCCACTCCTCAGAGGGTGGTATGTGCATGAGTGTTCTGGTCTGTCAACTGTTGTCTGCCCAAGACAAAAAGCTTACTCCAGAATGTGAATATCTTCACCAAACACACCATTAAGTTCAACTAGTAGTTGTTAAATTTTCTGTAGCAAGATTTTATTGATAAGGAAAACTGCAAGGATTTATGGTCTGACATGAGTTCCTCATTTTATAGTAAAGTGGAAACACTTTGTATTTAACTACTTTGAGCAGTACTGGTTGAGACAGCATCACCTGGGTTGCTTGTTAGGATGTGGTTTGGGGGCCACATAGAACACCCAGTGAAGCAGGCATTTAAGAGGGAGCATCCCTAGGAATCTTATTTTTAATAAGTAAGGACTGGAAGTCAGCCTTCTGTACATTTTAAGTTTGAGAACCACTGTTCTAAATAAATAGCAGTCTTCCTCAGAGCATTGTCAAGACATGGGGCAAAGTCTATTTTTTTAAACTTTCCAAAAATGTGAAATTACATTATTTTGCACATTGGCATGAAAATAATATAGATGGTCTGTCTCTCCAAATTAAACACCAATATCTCTATGGTTTAAGCAGCATTTTTCAGGTTTGTGATTTTATATGTATTGATGTGTGCTGATAGCATGACTATGTGAATATAAATTGACAATAGCTTCAAGAGTTCCTTCATTTTAGGGAAATTTTCATGATTTCTCTCACATCTTCAATAATTCAAGGCATTTATTAATTAACCTAGGGAAAAAGAGTGTACAAGTCTAAATGAGATTCTCATAAAGCCTTAGTTGGACAGGATGAGGAACTTTCTATAACTTAGAGATAATAATCTGGGGTAGGTTTTTAATAGAAGATAAAAATGAAACCAAATCTCAATTTGTCCTTTCTGATACTTGAACTCTCCTGGCTCCTGAAGATGAGAAAATACCTGATTGATGGTGGTTCACATGACTTGTGAAGGTCCTCATATTTTGGGATAGGGTGAAGACAGATCTGTGATTTGAGAGTCCCAAGTGAAGCTCCTCAGAGCGTTGGAAGACATCTAGACTATCTAAATTGCTACTCCATGGTCATGTGCTGTCAAAGAAAGGAGGTAAAGTTTTTCCAATGTGAGAATAGGTACCTTTTGTGATGAAGGGCTTGAAGTGTAGATCAGAAAGGAGGATGTTGAATCACTCATCATCAGGGAAATACAAATCAAAACCACTAGGAGATACCACCTCACACCAGTCAGAATGGCTGAAATTAACAGAGGCAACAACAGATGTTGGCAAGGATGCGGAGAAAGGAGAACTCTTTTGCACTGTGGTAGGAATGCAAACTGGTGCAGTCAGTCTGGAAAACAGTATGGGGGTTCCTCAAAAAATTGAAAATAGAACTACCCTATGACCCAGAAATTACACTACTAAGCATTTACCCACAGGATACAAAAATGCTGATTTGAAGAGGCACAAGCACCCCAATGTTTATAGC
Organism: Suricata suricatta; assembly: GCF_006229205.1. NCBI lineage: Eukaryota > Metazoa > Chordata > Mammalia > Carnivora > Herpestidae > Suricata > Suricata suricatta. The sequence continues at coordinate 35,631,787 of NC_043702.1, read as the reverse complement.
AGCACCATCAGCAATCGCCAAAGTATGGATAGAGCCCAAATGTCCATTGATGGATGAATGGAGAAGGAAGATGTATATATATATATATACAATGGAGTATTACTTGGTGTGAAAAAGAATGATATCTTGCCATTTGCAACAAAGTGGATGGAACTTGAGTGTATTATGCTAAGTGAAACAAGTCAGTTGGAGAAAGACATATGATTTCACTCATATGTGGAATTTAAGATACAAAATAGATGAACATAAGGGAAAGAAAGCAAAAATAATATAAAAGCAGAGAGGGAGACAAACCATGAGAAACTACTAAATGCAGAGAACAAACTGAGGTTGTTGGTAGGATGTGGGATTGGGGAAGGGCTGAGGGGGTGAGGGTTAAGGAGGACACTGGATGAGATGAGCACTGGATGTTATATGTAAGTAATGAATCACTAAATTCTATTCCTGAAAATATAGAAATATTTTTATTAAAAGAAAAGAAATAAAATTAAATAGACAGGAGGATGTTTGATAGACTAGGCTGAAGCAGGGTTTCTTGACACAATTTATATAGGAAGTTGGAGTTATTATTTTTTTAGTACCTCAAGGTGTTTCTTCAGTAGAGACAGGGATTTAATGGTTTTCATTAATATTGCTAGTGCTTATCCATGTCTGATTCTTCTCTCCTCCCTGGCATGTGGAATTCTGCATGTCTTAGGCTCCTTGCCACTGGGGGTGACATGTGACTAGTTCTGGCCAATGGGTTGTGAGTATAAGTGATGTCACCTTCAGACTGAAGCCTGGAAGAGTGGGTATGATGAAGAAAACTGCAAGGATTCCTGGAAGAAAACTCCAGGCATTTTTCTGCATTAGCGATTCCTAGGACCCTCCACTGGGAAGACAGAGCCACAAAATCGAAGTGACCTAGATTCTCTAAGTAACTGCATGGAAGACAGTTGCCCTAGAATGCTGCCTGAACTAAGAACAGAGTTTGCATAAATGGGTAATAAGCCTTGGTAGTGCTGAGCCACTGAGATTGTGGGGCTATTTGTTACCATAGTACAGCCTCGCTTAGATGACTAGTATTTTAAAACTGCTTTGGATAACTCAATCTTTAGGATCTAGCATTATGAAAGATTATGAAAAGTCTGATTAAGCCAAGAAAGATAAAGTATTTCTTTGTGTTCTTTTATTAATTTGTTCAACTGCTTGACAAAATATCAGTGTAGAGTGCATGTCAGCCCCTGAATTGTGCTGAGGGAAGCAAATATTGTGATTCACAGCATGTGCTCTGGAATCACTGCCCGAGTTTGAATACTGGTTCTGCTGTGGGTGATTATTCTTAAGTCTTCCTGCGCTTTGGTTTCGTTATCTCTTCACTTACAAAATAGCAATTATAATAACATCTAAGTAATGAGTTTTGTGAAGATAAAAGGAGGTGACACATGTAAAGCACTTGGCATGGTGCCCTACTGAGTAAATGATCAAAAACATTAGCTATTGTTAGCTGGTAACATCCCTATCTTCCCACAGCTCTTCCTCCAATGGAGGATATCATGACCTAGTAGTAAAAACTTTTACATAAATAATTCCTGTATTATGTTTTTATTAGTGCCATAACAGATTTCCCAAAACTAAGCACTTAAAATGACACAAAGTTGTTATCTCACAGTTCCATAGGCCAGGAGTCTGGGTTGATTTGGCTTGTTTCACTGTTCCCAGTTTCACAAGTCTGAAATCAAGATGTTGACCAGCTGACTCACATTGGGGGCTCTGGGAAGAACTGGCATCCAAGCTCATTCAGATGTTGGTTGATCCAGTTCCTTGGGTTCTAAGACTCAGGTTCTAATTTCCTTGCTGGCTGTCAGCTGAGGACTGTCCTTAGCACTCGAGTGGCTTCTCTTATCTCTGTCCATGGGCCCCTACATCTCAGAACCAGTGAGTAAAGTATTTGTTCTGCTTGGAATCTCATGGACCTCTCCTCCTCCTCCACCTCATCTTTTTTTCTGCCTCCAGCTGGAAAAACTTCACTGCTTTTAAGGGCTCGTGTGATTACACTGCTTTTACTTAGGTTTACTTAGGTAATCTAGAATAATTTCCCTATTTTAAGGTTTGTAACCTTATTTATATATGCAAAGTCTCCTTTGCTGTGAAATGTAACATTCACAGGTTCCAGGGATTAGAGCACGCACATCTTTGTGAAATCATTATTAGGGGCCTACCTCAGTTCCCCTGGGTTTTACTGAATCTTAATAATTATACTACTATGTTTTGAGTGCTTTCTGTGTGCTAGATAAAAACTCTTTAACTTTCTGATTTCCCACAACCCTGCAAGCAAATTATTATTACTTTTTCCACTTTCAAGATAAGGAACTATGCTTAGAAAGATTACTGAACTTGCCCAAATTGCAGATTTATATAGCCCATACATGGTAGAGAAGGGATTCTAAGTCAGATCTGAATGCCTCCCTTAGAACTTCCATAGCATTGTCCATTTATCATGGCCATTGGCCTCTCGTCATCCCTGCTTAGACCCTTACGCAAGACCAAAGGGTTCCCAAACTGGCAGTGGTTCAGTAATTAAAATTATACTTTTCTCTCTAAAGCTCTCTAGAAGTTCCTGTGTGTCCATAGTCACAAAGTTATTTTGTCAGTCTCTGGTACTTTGGGTCACCATCAGGAAGAGAGACGGGATGGTGCTGATGGTCAGGGGAGAGGCATTGTTCATATTGCAATAATGATACTAATGGCTGATACTTACAGAGAACCAATTATGTGCTGGGCACCATGCCAAGCCCATCACACGGAGCCTCAGCACTCATTTAATACTCAAGTTCACGAGGAAGGTGCCATCATCATCTCCATTTTACAGAACATGAAATTGAAGTAGAGGAATGCACAGAGAGCTTAGATAACTCACCTAAGGTCACACCGCCAGAAAGTGGCAAATCATTAGGATTTGAACCCAATGCCTAGAGCTCTTTTATACTTTACTATTGCCCTAGAAATAGGAATAGTCTCTAGATAACTATGCCTTAGTTTGTACTATAGGTATTTGTTATTCCTTCTCCTCCTCTTTGCCCTTCGGTGAAGTTGGAAATAAGAGGGTCTATAGTTGGGGCCGGGGCAGGGTTGTTGGCCTGGATCGGAAAGATGACAGACCGGAGCAGGTGTGGGGGCCTTGCCACTGGATGAGAGCACGGCTTCTGATCTGGCACCTCCCCTCCCCAGCACGGAGTGCGTGAGTCCCTGAGCATGGGACAGCCTGGGCTGCTATTAACGTATCATAGAGTCGGGAGAGGGCCCCTCTGATGCTACCCTGACGCCACATGCTGCAACCTTCCAGATAGCTACCCTTCTCCAGCCCCAGAACGCCGCCTCTGTGGGATGGTTTTTATGTCATTAGAAACAACACTTGTCTTCTTGCCAGAGCGCTGTGCTGAGCAGCTGCTTTTCCTGACCTTTATTCCTTTCCCTTTCAAAAGTAGTAACATGGTAAGCATATTCCTAAGAGTCTCTGCGCTTTTATTTATTTTTTCGTTTTGACTTAGGCTCATTTCACAAATATCTTGAAAACGTAGTCTTACATATGTGACTATTTTAAAATGCTTTTGAGGAAAGTTGTTAAAAAGTGATAAAGAGGTGTGTGTGTGTGTGTGTGTGTTTGCAACATGAAAAGCTCTCAGCCATAAATTCAAAGAACAAAAAAGGAAATTAAGTACATGTTTTTGAAATTACTATACTCTAGAGAAAAATGATGTATAGTTATCTGAGAAAGACTTTCATATCTTCTGTAGCATTTTCAAATTTATTAAAAATGCCATTCCACAATTTAGAAGGATATGTTATGAAGACAGTGACAAGTTTGGTCATAATGACAGGATTGACTTGAATTTTTTGTGCCATAGACAAAATCTGTAATGGTGATATTTGAGCTGAACTTGGAATTTCTTATGATTTTGTGAAGTGATACATGAAGAACTCAGGAGAAGTACAGAAAACTTTACATCATTTTATGGTCCAACATTCCCTTGAAACATGTTTTAACTTAACATTGAAAAACAATGACAATTAAAATGTATTATTAATTATTGGGCTAGAGACATACATATGTTATAATTATCTTTCCTTGCTTTTTCTTTAAGAGCTACAGATCTCTTGCAAGATGCATTTTATATGACTGGATTTTACTAACTTTAAACTGCAGTAATTTTATTCTAAAAGTGTCCCATGGCTAGATCTGATATGATTTAGTTTAACATCATAGAGAATAACATGAACTTCAAATTGATAGAAGATGATCTCCAAGGTTTTATTCCTTTTCATTAATGTAAAAGGAAATGCTGTGATATAAAAGTGTTTCCTGAGCTCTAGCCAATTAAAAAACACATGAGAAAAGTCATCTGAAATATACTCCAAACTTAGCACTCAACATCTAAAGGCTGCAGTTTGGAAAACCTTGAGGACCCTATAGAGGGGTAAAGTCAATTTCTTTTTCACCTTGTTGACAGCAAAGGAAATGTGTGACAGAGGTTTTCAAGTGGTGAGGTATGTTCGGGTTCCATTCTAACATGAAAACCTGTCATCTTGTTTTAGAAACCAGTTCATAGTCAGGTTCATATTCTCCTTGGTTTAATAATTGCAAACTGTGATGCAGAGGCTAGCTTTTCTTATCTCTCTGTTATGAGGGATTATTAGATCAATGAAAGCTGACCTAAGAATTGCACAAAATTGTAAAGCCTTCCTTGAAAGAAGCAAATTTGGGGTTCTTTGCTAAACCTTTGGGTTTTGATGAGTATTTGTTCAGTTTCGCTTCATTCGTCATGAAATACAAAGCTTCAGTTTGCTTTTTATACAACAATCAGGCTGAGAATGCTATTGCAGTTTCCAGCAAAGTGTAATATTGTTTTGAACCTAACCCTTACTGTATGGACGTTGAAGAGATCCTATAACTATTTAGTAAACTATTTTGAGATAAAATCTTTCCTTCTCAATTTCTTTGTCGTTTCAGCTCTATAATGTAATACAGCACAAGACGCTTAATACTTATTGACTTAATATTTCATTAAAGACTGATAGAAATAACATAACAGAAAACAGGACAATTCCCTCATCCACTCAATATGTATTTATTGTGTAAAACATTGACTGAGTCCTGGAGATGGAGCAGTGAGGAAACAGTCTTTGCTGTCATGGGGTTTACAGGCAATGAAGCTAAATCGCTTCCCTTTCAGAGTAACATTTTTCATTGAGGCTAATGGCACTAATTTCTGAAAATAAAATCTTACCATAGGATAAACTCTAGCTGATCTCAAGCTGTGGTATATTATTAAAATGACAAATACTGACTGGTCATAGACATATACAACTATTTTTTTTATTTACTTTAGTGGAGTTTTTTTTAAATTAACAAGATGATTTTAAAACCTTATACACGTACTTATGTCATATCTGAGATAAGGTCTCCTTTGCTTCGGTCTCTCTGTATTGTAACTTGTATAACAAAATCAAAGCTGTAGGTATTCTCTTTAGGAGGATGTGGTGAAATATTCTCAAATCCTCCTCTTCGGCTCTCCCAGTATCTTTTACTTGGTTATGTAAACTCTACGTGGGAAGGGCTCTTGCCCTGATGAACTTAGCAGCCCCATAATTATTAGTGTAATCCTTAGCACACAGATAAAATTACATAACAACAAGTTACATTTGTATTACTATGTGCTTTGCACTGTGTTAAACATTTTACATGCCCTATTGCATTTAATTTTTATAACAACTCTATGAGGTAGTTATTCTCACATATTATAGAAAAGAAAACTGAGCCCACAGAAGTAACTTGACAAAGATCACAAAGTTAGAGAAATGGAAAAAAGACTTGCCCTACAGAGATGACTTTCACAGTTACTGAGACTAAATATTTATTGGGGAAAACCCCGTTATTATAGTTCTTTGAACTTCTGAGATATAGGAATATAGATCGGGCACATCAAATAAATAAATGTCTCTCAGATGCAGAAATGGTATAGCTGTGGCATTCTTTCTTGTTAAAGGAGCAAGACTTAGGAAAGACTCCTCTTATTTGCCTGTTGATCCTATTAAGCCCAGCATCTCTGAAAAGGCATTTTAGGGTTGTTTCTTTCTCTCTCCTTTTACTACAGCTCCAACAGACCAAGCAAGGTTTAAATCCAATTCACTAAACTTTGAAATCAGCAATTTCTTTAGTAGGAAACAAATACAATAACAATAGCTAACTTAATAACTATATATATTGATTTTATTAGGCTAACCAACATAGCTACCTTGACTAGTCATAACAACAAAGGGAATTCTGACTTTTTTTCTGGACTCCTCTCTATCTCTCCAAGTTTTTAACTTTTTAACTAAATTGTGTGTGTGTGTGTCTGTGTGTGTGTGTGTGTGTGTGTGTGTGTGTGTGTGAGAGAGAGAGAGAGAGAGAGAGAGAGAGAGAGAGAGAGAGAGAGAGATTGGATAGTTCTGTGTATAAAACATGAGCATTTAGGTCCATGTGCCGTGGAAGTGTAAAGTTAGCTCAGATTTCCTCCTGAAGAATTTTACAATAGTATAAGAATATAACAAACCTTAAAAAGAGTGTCTCCTCCTGATTTCAATAAGCCATATTTGTGAGAAGCATAATAATCTCTTCATTTGCTGGAAAGATATGTTCAAATAAAATGCCATAAAGAGTTGTGAATTTGGTTACGAAGATAGAAAAGTTTATTATGGCAATGTCATTCCTTGATACTATGGCTCTGCCTTTAGACGCATTTATTACCTGCATCTGTGATCAAACTATTGAACAAAAGGAAATTATTAGAAGTTTTTTCTATTTTTTTATTACTTTTTATTTATTTTTGAGAGACAGAGACAGTGCGAGCAGGAGAGGGGCAGGGAGAGGGAGATACAGAATCTGAAGCAGGCTCCAGGCTCTGAGCCAGCTGTCAGCACAGAGCCCGACACAGGGCTCGAACTCACGAACTGTGAGATCATGACCTGAGCCAAAGCCAGACGCTTAACCGACTGAGCCACCCAGGTGCCGCAGAAGTTTTAACCTGAAGGGTGGGATACTGGGTGTCTCCTGGTAGATTGTGTGTGTGTGTGTGTGTGTGTGTGTGTGTGTGTGTGTGTGAACTAATCCAAGGTAAAGCCTCTCCAGGTCCTTGGAGATGGGCTCTCTACAACTCTGTGGCCCTACCAAGTTCAGTGAGAAGAAGCAGAGCAGGTGCGGTGCTGATGTGATCTAAGGGCCAGTTTGACTGCAAACAGAGAAACCTACTAATTCACTTTGAAAGTGCCGAAGGCTATGATTTTAAAATGCAGCTAGGCAAGGGAATTTAGGAAGCTCTGTGGCCAAATGGCTTTACCTATCCCAAGTATGGGTGTGGGTCAATGCTGAACTTCCAAAATGCCAGTGAGCTTTTCTCAATAGAGAGCAGAGTTGCATTTGATTAGGAATCCTCTGGAGCTGGGAGAGAGGAGGCAGCTTTTTGATTAGGAGCTCTTTTCAGATAGAAGCAGAGAGAACTGAGATGAAATAATTATTAGTGCTGCCCAAACCTGAGGGGGGTCAGATTATTTCTACACACAAGCCTAGGGTGTCTCCTGTGCCCCACACTGACCTTCTCAGGCTGGTGATGCCATTCGCTCTCTCAGAGCAAAGCCTGGGCTTTAAAAGCAAAACAAAACTGTAGCTTCTTGTCTTGCTTTAAACCAAACTTTGGGACATATTAATATCAGAGACTGTTTAAACAGAGCAATAAAACGACAACACACCACTTTAACTAAGCCCAGCTTGCAGGCTAATTTTAAGGCAGCCTGGTTGGAGGAAGCCCATGCATTAATTTACTCTAATAGCAAGGCGGGGAGGAGAGGGGAAAAGAGGTTGAAAGGAATTGTTAAAATAAAAAAAAAAACCCAAAGAACTCATGCTCAATTTCTTTCTATCTTTTTTTGTAGGTGTTTAACACTTGTACAATTTGGTCAAATTATGGGCAGGGCAGCGAGAGAAGCTAGTCAGCTTGAAAAGGCACGGAGCCTGTGAGACAGGACATGATTACTTTGCTGAATCCCCACTTTTTTTCTCTTCTAAAAGAGACAAAGGGAAATACTTAAGAACCAATAGTGACGGCCACGAAGCAATCATTGAGTTGCAGGATACCTTTGTCTCTAGGGGGCACACAGTAATTTTTACATGTCTACCACTGAGTGTCAAACCTTTCCTTTTCTTCTTCTTTCCATTCTGGATGGCCAAACTGATTATCTAAAATAGAAAATTAGCACACAATGGGTTTACTCCGCGATACCCCTTATGCAACTAATGGCAAAGCTTGTTAATTGGTTGTAAATGCCAGCAGGTTGCCAGGATAATACTTCAGAAATAAGCGGGTATTCTGATAATTACAGCAATCTTCATCTATAAAAGCTTAAGTAGATGAAGTAGTGGCTGGCTTAAAACCAAGATTTATCCTGCTGCACTCACATTAAAAGAAAAAATAAGATGAAAACAATAATGTAACAAAACAATTATATAGCAGGAAGCTTTGTAGGTTTTAGAGATTGTCAAAACTCAGAAAGTAAAACAGTGCTGTAATAACCAGTTATGGAAAAATAGGCCATTTACATTTGTGTATAATTAAATAGTAGGCTATGCAATTTCACTTTTTAAAGTAAACTGCCTTTTCCTTTTTTTATAGGGCAACGTAGCCATAATTGCTGCATTAAAGCTTTAATGAAAGAAAAAAGCAGCAGATCAAGATGACATGTAACGTCTACATTTGTACCGTGGCGTTCTGCTTGTTTAGTAATGGGAAGCTACTGAGGAGATTAAAATTGCAGAATTCTTCATAGTTTGTTCTAAAATTGCTATAGGAAGATCATTCAGGGTCTAAAATACACACAATTTATTTTTCCACCTTCAATCTGCAAGAACTTAATGGCTTTCATAACTAGTAGGTAGTTGGAGATAGGTTTTATATTTGAGAGAGAACTACTTCAGATCATAAAAATTATCAGAAGTGAAAGGATCAGAATTTAAACCTTAAGCGCCTTCTTTAGTGCATTAGAATACCATCCCAAATATTATATCATAGCTGGTGTTTAACTTCGAGCAGTGTAAGGAGCTTTCATGTTCAAAATATCAACAGGTTGGGCTATAATATTATTCCTTTGTATCTTGCAGTTTCTTTATCACCCCCACTAACCTCAGGAACTGGTGCAGAAGGCAGCCAATTGAGGCAAGGAGGTAACGTTCTGGTAAACCGTTAACTGGTATGCAGGCCAAGTTAGTTAAAAAAAAATAGCAATAATTCTCCTGTCAGCTTCTTTCTCAAAAGTTTGAGCTATTCCTCAGATCTTATTCTCCATAGAGGTTGGCTATGTTTTCTGTAAACCAACCCTGGTAAATAACATAGGCAGAGACTGCAAATGTTCATTATGTGTTAGAGTACCGAGAAGAGGGTATGAGGACTTGCTAAAGACATCAGGCAAGAGAGCTCAGAGAAGAACACCAAGGGCACTGGTGCCAATGGCTAGAGCAACAAAAAAGTGGACTTAAGAGAATTTAAAAAAAATAAAATCAACATGATTTTATTCTTCCATCTTTTTTGTTAATTTTTAATGTTTATTTTTGAGAAAGAGAGAGAGATAGAGAGCAAGCAGAGATGGCAGAGAGAGACAGAAACACAGGTTCCAGGCTCCAACCTGTCAGCACAGAGCCCCAGGCAGGGTTTGAACATGTGAGCTGTGAGACCATGACCTAAGCTGAAGTTAGATGCTCAACTGACTGAGCCACCCAGGTGCCCGTATTCTTCCTTCTGTAAAAGAAGAATGCAAAGGCAACTTCTTGTGAAAGAGAACCCAAGGAATGGATGCTATAAAAGCCTAGCATTTTGGTCTTCTGGGTTCTCACTTGAAGAAAGTGATTCTCTTGCTCCAGTATTTTGTTTTGTTGTTTGTTTCTTGCAGGGTTGATGAAATGCATCTTCATCTAGCCACGGTTCTCCTGGGATGGAAAACTTTAAATACATAGCCTTCTGGAGGGGCTGGCTTCTGCACAGAAGTCAGAATGTGGGATTGGCATGGGGGCCCGAGTCACGGGGTGCAGACCTCTCCAAGGCAAAGCGTGCGGGGCATGGCACCCTCAGGCGGGACAGACCTGCCACCAGCTCAGAGAGGGCATCTCCACGGTAGCTTTTTGTGCAAACAGTACCTGAAGTGGGAAGGAGAGAGATAGGATCAAGAAGGTTTTCAAATGCATGTGGAAGTAAGAAGGGATCCCAGGCAACCACCAAGTGCAGTAGTTAGAAGTTAGTATGTTTCTGGGCTCTGCCACCTCTTCCTACGTGCTCTGATCAGAAATGGCAGGAATCACCTTGTCCCCTCTCTCTAGAAGGCGGCCAGTTATCACAGCCCTTCAGATGGCATCAAGAAGGCACTTGTCTTAGGCGATTGATTTCAGGTGCTTTTTCACTGACCTCTTTACGTGGGTTTTGAAGGAGCAGAGATAAGAATGGAGGGAGGCCTTCCTTCTGATGAGGTTTAAAACCAGATTTTTTGGAGGTGGGTAGGTAAGGGGTCAAGAGGAAAACCTGTAGGGGAAGAGAGACTAAACAACACATGCAGATTCTTCAGAATAAAATATGGGAGAAGGGTATAATCTATTATTGCCTTTTCTTTGTCATAAAACTTAAAACTTTCCTCATTGCATACCAAAAACCTTGGGGAGTGTAGGAAGGACTTCTCAAATGAATCCTATTCACATCCAGGGAGAGAAAGACTTCCTGAAAAGGCAAAAACAAAATTAAAAAAAAAATCAAATGAAATTTAAGGCCAAGGGTACATGCCATTTCTGCCAACATGAGACTTATAGAAATTACTCCTCTAATACAGTTTTGCTTTTTCTGAAAAAAGAAAATAGTTCTGTCTGCTTTATGCTTGGCTTAAATTCTTTATTATTCTTAATGTTATGACATACTTTTCCATATGCCAGTGAAATACTCATGGTAACTTTCCTGACGGACAGATTAAAAACTAACACGTTGAGGGATTCAGTGTTTTGTAGATTTGTCCATCACGTATGGGATGAATAGTACCTTTTTCTCTGATGTTTGAACTCTTTCTTGGTGTAAGTTATTCTTCCTTGGAGGATCAGCACTGCCCTTTGAAATCTTTGAGAATTGGTCAGTGCCTTCATAATGTATGTGATCTGATCAATGTACATTTTAACTCCTTTATTGCCACCAGCTAACTTTCCCCTTGTCAGTTATGCTTTAGTGAAATATACACTGCACAGAGTAAGTGTTTGAGGAACATTTGTGAATAAATTATTTTTAACTGGAAAGTGGGATGTTTATGCTACTTTTAATGATGAACACATTAAATTGATAAGCATTCTTGAAGAAATATCTCCAAGTCAGTTTGAGGGGTTCGTACTGAACAAAGTTCTTTGATTAGAATTTTCTCCTAGCAGAGGAACATACTTTCTGTACATATAAGAAGTATAGTAAGCCATCCGGATGGCACTCCTGCATGAATTGTGGGTTCGTCCTAACAGTGAGCATTTTCACTGTTTCTGTGTCAGTTGTCACTAATCAGTTATGCATCTGATGTGCAGATCCATCAGGGAATAGAATTTAAGTCATTTTGGCTTTAGCACATATGATATGCTTGTACAGGAGTTTACCAAAGCCCCTTCTGATACATTTTCAGAAGGGGATGTGCATATGTTATGGTACCTCTACAGCAGCAGTGACTGAACTAGCTGACAAGTGACAGGAGGTTTTCTCCCCTCTTTGGTATTTCATGAAAGTGTGCACAAATCATAACAAGTTGCCTCTCTTTCATAAGACAGGGAACATTTCCCTTAAAGCGCACATGGCTATATGGTGTGTTTGTGTACATGAAAATTCATGCTGCTATCAATTTTAATTTTGCCATTTTTGTTGTTTTTAAATTATAGGTTTGAGGTTTTTGGAGAGGCATAAATAATTGCTTTCAATTTCATCTTGACTGAGTTTTTTTTTTTTAACTCTATCAAATTCTTAGCAAAAAAGTTAAGTTTCTTACCATTGGGAGAAACTTTGATGTACAGGTGACCCATTTCCCCTGGGCTGTTGTTCTCTGTATTTGTCAAGGCAACTTGGTAAGTAGTAAGCACTTACTGTATGCCAGGAAGTCCTATGCTAGAAGATGTGTAGCAGATGCTTCCCAACATCTATCTGCATTCTGACCCATGCTTCAAAGCAGTGTTAACAGTGACGACACTAAACGTGGGAGCCCTTGCTTTGCAATTTCTTAATTAGGTACTAAGTTCTGTGATAACTGGTATAGGTGTATCCTTGACCAAATGCAATTAAAGAGGACTGGTGGAGTGGAGAGGAAGTGTGTCTCAGCATCAGCAGGGTCTGGGTTCAAATTCAGCCTTTAGCCCTTACAAGCTGTGGTTTTGCCTAGTCCTCAGGATCATGGTCTTTCAAACAGGGGTGCTGTGGTGAGGGGTCCATGTGAAAATCTCTTATCCTATCACTTGATGCACAACGGATGCTTAGTACATGTTGTTCCCTTGAGTTCCCTTTTCCCTTGTGATTGCAGAGTAGTGAGAGACCCTATGTAGTTTTTCTCCAACATAGGTTTTTTTTTTTTTAAGTTAATTGAAATCATCACTGAATAGGTTTCTCGACCCACAGAAGCTGATTGTATGGCTGTGACATCTAAGAGAGGTGCCAGTAAAGTGATCTATTCCAAATAGCTAGGATGTGTGTGTGTGTCAGGAAATGTATTCTTTCTAAATTACTCAACCTGAGTATCTGAGACAGTGAGATGTACTCAGAGCACTTGGATGGTAACTTTTGACTGCCATGGATTATGCCTTAATGGAGAGACACTCTTTAAACCTAGGGAATTTAAGGGACAGATGGAGGGGAGGTCAAGGGGAGAATTTGCCATGAGCCCATTAATAATCCATTAATAATCTCATGACTCTGTGTTAGAGGTTTTTGTTATTTTTTTTCTAAAGAAAAGCCTGTTTGTACCTGTATCTAAACTACATAGTATGTTATGATTTTCTGTCATGAATAAAATGGGAGCGGCATTACCAGACCTACCAAAGGTGCGACTTTACTGTCTCTACTGTAAAATCACATACAATTAGTATTAATTGTTAGTATTTCATCTCTCTTCCCCTTCACACCTGCCCTGTTGCTTACCTTACTCTTCTCCGGGAGGATAAGGAGTGTGAATCCGAGCTTTTGAGATCTTGAGGAAGCATCTTCCTTTTTCATTACATATGAAGTGGCTTCTTTTTCTGTTTATATCTCATGTGAACATTCTGGATGGTAAGAATGACAGATTATTGGCTCAGTCACAATTTGCCTTACACATACCCTCACTGCCAATTTTATTAAAAAAAAAGATGTCTTCCTTTATGGAAGAAATAAGCTTATCTTGGTTGTGGTTTTTAAAAAATCACCCCCAAACTGTTCCATGAACCAAAATCTTCCATAAAAGCAAATACACCTGATTTCTATTGTGAGCCCCCAACATGGGGTCTCATTTCACCTTTGCTTCTTGTCCTACCCTCTCATATTATAATCATTATTTCAGGATGGTCTCTAACCTAATGAGAGAGAGGGCTCTTTTGTGACAAAATAGTGATAACGATGATGATGATAATAATAATATCATCTGACAAGGGTGCTTTCCTTCCATCTTCCAGACTGAACAATGAGATCGTAACAATGTTAGACAGGGAGATAATACTGCACACTTAATGTGGCCGTGCATATTTCATCCTCAACAGGCTTAATTAACATAAACTTGTCCAACCTTCTTTTTGCAATGACTCTGAATGAGAACGATGAATGATTTGCTAAGACCCCAGAGGAGAAGACAGTGGGAAAATGAAGAATTTTAATTCAGGTGGTTTGGTCTTATTCTTGTGCTTATTTAATGAAACTCTATTGGGAAGCTTCTTTAAACCACAAAATACAATTGAAAAAGAAGAAATGTTAATTAAATTTCTGTATTATTTAAACAGTTTTATGGAGAACACCAAATAACTAGCTTATTCATGATTAGGAGTAATGGGGGGTGGGGTGAATAATAATTAGTTATTTTGTGGTATGTCTATCTTCTTCAGAGGTTAATTTGATTTATATAGAAAGATGATGTTAACATTCTTTAGTAGATTTCAGATTCCCTGGGGTGGCTTTTACTTTATAACCCTATTGTGCACTTAATATGACTTTTGTCCTGGTGTCAGTGTGTGATCCTTTAACAGACTGTGGTGTTTAAGTAAACTGCAGTGATTCTGTTTGACAGTATGATTTAGGGTCTTAATATGGTTCTCTCAAATCTATGTAGAAATCTGAACTAGAGTTTTTATTCTTGAAGTTTTAAAGACATCTTTATTTTCTAAAGAGATGATCTTATAAATGATAATAAAGAGAGGCAAAGATATTTAAAAATAATATTTGGCTTATGTTGCATTAAAAGAAGCACATTTGAGATTTTGATGTTTGTAGAGTTTTTTTCAAACAGCTCTAAGCCTTATTTTATCAGGCACTGTAGGAACGGGCTAAGAGAGTATTTATGATGAAAGGTGTTAAACTTTATAAAATGGCAGCCATTGTACATATAATGTAAATTACTTTTTTCATCTGGGGTGTGCACTAAGAGATTAATATACTGCTATCACTTATAGAAATGTTAAAACTATGATATCATTGGAGATTTAGATGATTTACTTATACAATGCGATGGGATATTTTGGAAGGCACAGCATGCAATATTAGGGACTGACTGATGCATTAGAAGGAAAACAGAGGGTCTGTAAAAACATACTTTTCTGCTCAAGGCTATAAAGCACGGCAAGTATAGAGTACTTGGTTCTGGTGGGTGGAGTGTTTCTTTAAAGCCCTAAAACCTTTAAGAGGTTTGAGAGTGATGATGTCATTAATTAATAACTGACTGCATGCTAATCAATACAATAGGTACACACTGTAATGGCTTATAAGCATGATGGCTTTTTAATGGCTCATGTATAAATGTTAATTGATTTAAGGCAAAGGGAAATTTTTGTCTATTGGGTCAATAGTTTATGGATTATGACTACCTTTTAGGTTGAGATTGCTAATGAATGTTACTTCCTCCTCCCCTCCTCCCCTCCCTACCTTGTTGGTCTATGTTTTTTAATCACGAATGCCTGTAAACAAGATATATCCAACCAATTATTGGGACTGGAATCCAATAACACTTGTAAAGCCCCAAAGGCTTCTATAAGGTGCTCCACTGGGCTTCACAATATATATCCTATAACATGGAATGTATATGACCCTGTGGAAAGTGCTGCATTCACTTCTTTTGTAATATATTTTACACATAAGATATTTGTCATATAAATATGATACTTTGATATATTGTCAAGGATTTTTGCATTTGAATTTTTTTATACTTAGTGTATAGAGTTAAAAGAGATATCATAAGTGACCTAAAAGTGAAGGCTATGGTATTTATTATAACATCTAAATTAAGAAGGAGAGCAGATTTAACATCAGAAACAAGAATCGGCAGATAGAGTTTTACCTGGGGGACTCTCACTGGCAAGCATGGGGCTGCTCACGTCAGACATGTGAAGACGTAAGAGTTGCTTGTCGTAGTACAGCTCTGTGTTTAATGGAAAAGCGGTTTGTGGTTAATTCTTTATCATTCCAGACAGCAGTTATGGCTTCATCTCCTCCTTCAACTGCCATGTGAGCATTTTTCCCCCGTTTTACTGCTCCATTCTTGGGCGTCTGTTTTGGAATGGTGCCAGTTATCTTTTTTTCATTTAGGCAAAGTTTACATCAAAATGCTGATTTTATATGTGAGAAAACTGGTGGCTTTTGAATAGTACCCCTGTCATCTTCTCTCTGAATGTGCACAAAGTTGAAAAGTGCAAATGGTGTTAGAATGTATGTGAGAAACAGTGGTTCTCCACCTGCGGCCCTCAGCCTTCTGACTTCCCGTGGCCCTCAGTCCGCAGAGGAGCTCTGCTAGCTGCCTGGTCTTCTCTCCTGGGGTTTATTTCCATGTGTAAAACAACTTCTATTACAGAGTCCTTGTTTTCCACTTTTGAAATATTATCTACTAGTTTCTTTGTATGAAAGATAGGAATTTAGCACCTTTACATCCTTCCCTTCCCAACAATACCCTTGTGGAGACCTTCTTAGACAGATTCAGGATTTACATTTTTGTCTCTATTATTAATCCATACCCACTTTTTTATTTGAGAGAGAGACAGAGAACGAGCTGGGAAGAGGGATAGAGGGAGAGAGAGAAAATCTTAAGCAGCCTCCACACTCAGTGTGGAGCTCCCACAAACTGTGAGATCATGATCTGAGCTGAAATCAAGAGTCGGACGCTCAACCAACTGAGCCACCCAGGTGCCCCTACCCAAATTTTAATAAGTATAAATATCTTCTTACTATGTTCAGATACTGTAGATAATCATCCCATGAATGGTAGGAAAAGTGAGACATGGAGTCTCTTTTCACTGGCTGCTCTGTGTATGTGCATGTGTGTGGTCACGCACTAATCTTAAAGGACAAACAGAGTAAGAGAGTTAGTGGAAAGGGCTGAGGAGGAATGGATGTAGGAGGAAAACCAGGCGAAAATGGAAGACAAAGGAAACAGTGTCAGGAAGAAGGAGAGGGCAAAGATATAAGAGGAAGACTAAAAGGCATCTAGCGGTGGTTGCCAGAGACCTGTGGTCCAGGGCCACAATGCAATGGGAAATACTAAGTAACATTGACTTGAGGAGTGTGGTTCTGAAGTAAAGGAGAGAAAAGGCAGTTAAGAGATGTGGCTAAAAAATTAAGTTCAGGTTTTTTGTTTGTTTGTTTGTTTTTGAGATAAGAAAGACTTTAGTATGTTTCTAGGTGAAGATGTAAATTGAAAATCTGTATATGACCAGCAATCTTTTCCAATCATCTCTGACAATTGTATTATAACTTAATGATAATATTTTCCTATATATTGTATGTTACAATTATTAAATGACTGTTAAAAGATTTATCTTACTTTTCCTATACACATCCACACAGACGTGTTGGAAACTGGCAGTTTAGAGGAGGAAATGCCCAATTTACAGATTTGAACCAAGACCCCAACATTCCCCCTACCTGTAGTCCAGAGCCCTTGCTACTTTCTGCATCTGCCCTTTGAGTTTTTGCCTTTGCCTCTTGGTTGATCTTTGCTGTTAAGAATTTCCTCCATTCTTCCTTTTTTTTTTTTTTTTTTTTTTTTTTGGCCAGGCTTATTTGTCCATCTGCCTGCTGCTATCGTTTCCTTCAAATCCACAGCTATATCATGTGTTGACTAACTTCATCACACCATAAAGCTGCTGTTACTCTTCACATCATACACAGATCCAGACATTTTGCAACGGAGAGAGATTCCCTCCAGTCTAGTACCTATTTTGAGGACATATTTTTGTATGACTGTCAGGAGAAACACCATTATCTTAAACAACATGTGGACTTAGAACCATACATCAGGATAGATAACAAAACAATTTTATGTGGTTGGAGTTTAACTTGGATATTAATGATCTTTTTGTACCTACAAATCTCACTAGGGGTATATAGACTTCTCATTTCACTTTTTTTATGACTTTGGTTAACCAGAGCTCCCGAGATTGATTTACTAAATGGGTAGCAAAAGTAAGTGATGGTTTTCAGTTCTGCATTATCATTGAGAATATTTGGCTATGTGTAGGTTTCCTGGGTGTAGGGTAATATATTGCTCAATAATTTACTCATTAAGTAAATCTACAAAAGTATCTTAGAGTCTACTATTTTTCAAGAACTATGGCAGATGTATCCTTGCTTTCAAGGGTTGGGGGCAGTTCCAGTTTTGTAAGAGACAGATGAATCAACACATTATTAGAATATTATAAGGGCAGGAAGTTTTCACTGTGAATAATGGGCTCTAGGACTGTTATGGAATCCATCTTGATGAATAATTCATTCAAAACATGCTTTCTGGAGATAATGGCACTCGAGCTCAGAAGAAGGAGAGTGGCATAGAGGGAAAAGAAGGCTGCCAGGGAGAAGGAAAAATGCATGCAAAGGCATAGGGGCATGAGCAAGCAGAGAACCTAGTGCATTATAGGAAAAGGAAGCATTAATATATTTGGAGTTAAGGGTACATATGGAAAGGTTGGCAAGTGGTAATTCTGGGGAGGTAAATGGGGTCCATATTCTCAAAGGCCTTGTTTTTAAGGATTTTAGAAACATTTGGGGAATTTGCAGATGGGTTTTGAGCAAGAGTCATGTTATGCAATCAATCTTTTAGAAATACAAACACTGAATTAGAGGGAAGTGTGACTGGGGTCATGAGACCAGAAAACCAGACGAGACATTCTGCCCTGAGCTAAGATTATGGATGTGGATGAATAGGAGAGGAGATGAGAAAGACAATAAGAGTGAGGCTGAATCACCAGAGCTTCATGACCAATTTGGTGTACCATGGAGAAGACTTGTGAATGGTCATACTGGCTTCTCAGTAATTCCTACTGTTAATTTCTAGAGCTAATGGTGCTGGGATGTCTTTTGGGGTAAAGTGAATAGCTGATTTATAAACATGGAAGGATTCAAGAATTTCTGAATGACAATGTCCAGTTGTATGACAGTGTTCAGTTAATGACGGTGTCCAGCTAAAATTTCCTAAATACATATACACAAAATTTCCAAGTGACTATGAGTGTTATTAAATTGCATCTTTAGCACTGCTTTTTACCCAGATTAAAAAATCCTAGGCCTCCATTTATATTCTATGACCAATGATTAACCACATGCTAATTAAATTCTGAAATGAATTTTCTTATGATTCTGTCTGAAGAAACAATGCTTTAAATTCTCAAGGACATTCTCCACATGTTGCAGATAGTGTATGAAGTTGATATAAATGTTAAACATTTCCTTTATTTTTCCAGATACTATATCTGATACTAGAAATTTGTAAGTTTTCATAAGCTATGACAATATTACTTCAAACTCACCAAAAAAGCCAAAGAACCTCACTTTTTTGACACTAGCCAATTGACTTTGACATCCTGAAAACTGAACCAGAAAAAATTATATTTAATCTTTGCATCTTTGAGAGTAGAATACTTTTAATTTTTTAAAGGGGAAAATATTTGGGGCGCCTGGGTGGCTCAGTCAGTTAAGCGTCCGGCTTCAGCTCAGGTCATGATCTCATGATCTGTGGGTTAGAGCCCTGCGTTGGGCTCTGTGCTGTCTGCTAGCTAAGAGCCTGGAGTCTGCCTCAGATTTTGTATCTCCCTCTCTCTGACCCTCCCCTGCTTGCACTGTCTCTCTTTGTCTCTCAAAAATAAACAAAAAGCAATAAAAAAATAAAGGGGAAAATATTTACCTTTTTGTTTGCAAACTTCATAACTGCTCATTGCAAACAATAGAGAAACAAAAGAAAAATGTATAAAATAGAAATCACAAGTGCTTTACAATCTACCATAGTTCTATCGCTAGAAAGAATGATTAAAATTTAGGTGTATGTACAGATATTCTTGCATATATTTTTTATGCTATCATATTATACATACTTTTTTGTAATCTGCATTTCTCAATTACCAATGTCATGAATATGTTTTTTATGTAACTATATAAGTAGCTATCCTTTTTTTTTTTTTTTTTTTGAGTAGGCTCTATGCCCATTGTGGAGTCAAATGTGGGGCTTCAACTCATGATCCTAAGATCAAGACCTGAGCTGAGAACAAGAGTAGGATACCCACCTGACTGAGCCACTCAGGTGCCCCATAAGAAGCTATCCTTTAATTGTGTTTTTATTTTACATATGTATAATTTCTTCACTTAATTCCTTCTGAGTTTTCACCCTAAATTTTCAACCAACAGTGTTGCTATGAATATCCTTGTATTTAATGATTTATTATTTTTTCCATTCTTTCATTTGAATATATTTCTAAAGTAGAACGATTGAGTCAAAGGTTACATATATTTGGTAAATATTTTCAAATTAATAACTGCAAGTTGTACTTTTCTCCTCATTCTGTTACCTACTTTGGTATAATCAACTTTTGATTTTTCTTTATGATGTAGGAAAAGCAAAATGGAGCAAAACTTATAACTCCTTTAATTTGGATATCTTTTTTCTTTGATGATGCTGTCTATCTGATGCTTATTGTTCTTTTTCATCTTCTCTTTTACAAATTACTTGTTAAAATTCTTTACCAAATTTTCAGTAGTGGAATCTACATATAATGGCATGTAATGTTATCTATATATGATAGTATGTAGTATTATCTACATGTGATAGTATGTAGTATTATCTACATGTGATAGTATGTAGTGTTATCTACTTGTGATAGTATGTAGTGTTATCTACTTGTGATAGTATGTAGTGTTACCTACATATCTAACATATGAAAAGCTCTTCATATGTTAAAGTCAAACTTTTTCTTACAACCTATGATTTGGAGATTTGCTAAGACAGGCTTCCCCTTCCTCAAGATTATAAGTAGGGTAAGTTTTAAGGAAAACAAGAAATCCTAGAGAAAAAGATCAAGTGAAAAATTAAAAAAATAATTACAGAGTTTATTAACAGTGCTTAATATTTTTGGAATTAATTAAGAATGCATACATACAAGCTGGCATGAATGCATACATGAAAACTTGAATTGGGAAATATCTAAAATCAATATTATTTCTATAAACACTAAAAAGAGAGAGAACACCACTACAACATAACTTCCACTATCCTTGGGTAACTGGTAATTTAAGCTTTAAAATCCATTTGTTTATTGAGACTTTTTTCCTTGGCTTAAGGTCCCAAATTTTACTAATGTCTGTTAGGACATTAAATTTGCGTCCTTGATAAACTATAGTGTTAGTCTTTGAGTAATAATATAACACCAAGGAAGATACGAGAATTAAAAAAGAATCAACACTACATTAACAAATCAAGTTAAAAATGGGCTGACATTAGAGTATTCATTATTTAGGGATGTGCCCTCAAATGAGTGACAGAAGACATTTTGGAATCTTTTTCATTTGGGATTCTTGAACAAATCCCAAGGTCTGACAAAAATGTAAAGTGTACTGGGAAAAGTGTAAGAGATAATCTAAAGAATTAACCTCCATTAAAAAAACACAGAAGAATGACAATAATGTTTTCATTGTAACCAATTGTTTGATGGTTTTAAGGTTGTTAGTATACATAAATTTATGCCTAAATTCTGAGTTCCAATTTATGGAATAAACTTCTCCTTTTTTTACAATTGAGATATTTTCTTGGATGATTAAAAATAGATTTTTATAAGCTGTGTTCTGTAGCATTTTTTTCTTTGAAAGAATAATTCTTTTTTATTAGTGTAATAGCTAATTTTAATTCTATGTCACACAAACCCCCTTAACTTTATATGGTATTTTATATAGTAATGTTTATTTCCTATACAAACTCTCTAGGATGTTTTATCTGTTTTATATCCCATTGAATTCTCCCTGAAACTGCACTAGTTTACAATAATTTTATTACTTTATTAATTAAACGTTTTCCAACAAGCTAGCTATGGCATTTCTTATCATCAAGGGTTCCATTAGTTTTTAATGGTGTGAGACAAAATTACCATTTACCCACATGCAATTTAAAAAGCATCATTAACACAGGAAAAGCACCAGGTGGGATTTCTAATAGTTACTGTTTCTCATTTTTGTTTTTATTTAAAAGGAATAACTGGTTTTGAGATATATTTTTTTTTTGCTGCTATATTGCCAAATCTTCACTTGGATTTTATGATCGAGATAATTTAAAATAATGTTTTTCTATCTCCTTAGGCACTATTCAACAATATTTCTCTTATGTGCACACAGCTCCAGTCTAGCACTTCTCCCAGTCGGATGACTGTGGTCGGTGCAGACAACGGAACAAAGAGAGTCCTGCGTGGACTCAAGCAGAGTGTGGTCAAGGGTGTGGGCAGTGGCAGTGGAGTGGCCATAGGACTCCTCCTATCAGAGAAGCAGGAGGATTGGGATTGGGAAGATCCAGGGGTCCTGAAAATCCAGAAGAAATTCTAGGATTCCTGCAAGTGAATACTAATTTTTTTCCCCCTGGAGGTAATATGAACTCTTGAGAAGCAGTTACATGACCTTTGTTAGGTAATGCTTGCCCTCTTGGTGGTGGAAAGTATCCACCTAGAAAATAAATGTAAATATCTGGAAAATAAATCTAAAAGAATCAATCAGGATTACTCAGGCATTGACATTTGTAACAGCATAGATACTTTCAAAAGATTGTGAAAATAGAGCTATCTTGCATTTCAGTGTATTGTAAAGCGTATAGGACATGTTACAGACCCTTATTACCTATAAACCCTAACTAGAATTAGATGTTTATTTATTCAGGTCTCCTGTAAAATGCTTGTCAGCTGCTAACAAAAGGCAAAAAAATTAAGCAAAAACAAAACAAAAAACAAACAAAAAAACCCCCGAACCATACACACAACAACAACAAAACCCCAGATATACAAAAAGAGGTGATTTGAAGCTGGTTTGGGCGATCATTTCAGATTTTGCTTTTGTTGGATAGTTACTGTTCTAGAATATAAAGGAATTAGACTGGTACAGGAAAATCACAGTTCCACAAAGTCAGGGTTTGAGCAAGATCTAATCTTTTTGACACAAAATGTAGTGAAATTGATCAGTATTCCAAGGTATTTTTCACCAAGGAGTGGAATGTAGTCAAGAACAGTGTTCTTACTTGACTCAGGAAAGACAAATTAAAACATCTTTAATCATTTCCTTGGGGTGCCTGTGTGGCTCATTCGGTTAAGCATCCAATTTGGGCTCAGGTCATGATCTCGCAGATCATGGGTTTGAGCCCTGCATCTGGCTCTATGCTGACCACTCGGAGCCTGGAGCCTACTTCTGATTCTGTATCTCCCTTTCTCTTTCTACCCCTCCCCCGCTCATGCTCTGTCTCTCAAAAATAAATAAACATTAAAAAACAAACTTAAAAAAATCCTCAGTTGTCTTCTAAAAAATGTTTTATAAATCATTACCTGAATAGTCTGTTGAAAAATGAAGAAAACTGTTGGCTTTATACCCAGTCTATATGTTCTTTTTTCAAGTGATTTATAGATGGACATTTTGAACATGAGCATATGTAGAGGTATGCAGTTTTTGTTATAGAGTGGTCTTCCTGGGGAATTTTTATATAAAAGTATTAAATGTAATTTGATAGATACTTATTGATTACATATAGGTTTATCATATGATATATATATTGATTAGCCCACTACACTACATGACAAATTTTTGTTTCATTGCAAAAAGAATTGCTGTAATAGAGGAGTTTTAAGAAAAAAGTGGAGAAAAAAATATGAATAAAGTAAAGTCTTCTAAATGTGGAAGTTTTGACACCTAAGAAGAAATAATTATTTCCAAAGATTAATATATATTTCTATTAAGCCAAGTCTACACTTGCCTCTTATATCAATCTACATTTTTAGTTAATTCTCTGGTAAATATGTGTCTAGACACAGATAATGCTTAGACTTATTCACAGTATTGTATAGGTGACTAATTTTTTTGTCTGTACAATGATTATGTGTGAGATGAATCTTCTATTAGTGTATCAATTCTATATTTGTATTGCCTACAAAAGGGAAAAATCAATAAAGTTATTAAAGATATTTGAACTTGGCCCAAAACAGTTATTAAATTTTAAGCAAGTCACTCTCACTTTGAATGAGAGATGTTATTTGGATAAATTGCTTTTAGCATGGATGTACAGGAAGACTCTATAAATTCTTCTCTGGAACAATTAAATTATTACATAATTTCTTGGGTAAAGTTATATTTTATTTGGGATGACACTTAATAACACTAGATTTCCAAGGATCCAGTAAAACATTTTTGGTGCTGCTAGATTCCTAGCATTTGCTCTATTTCCATTCAGTGTGCTTTTATTGTGCTAGAAGCTGACAGAAAATTACTATAGCCAATCACCAAAAAGTGCTTATTTTTTTATGATGTTTTATTTTCATTGCTCAACATTAACATAATGAAACTTTAGATTTTTCTATTAAAACAATGCAGTACATGTGAAGTGTCATGATGAATGACAATTTCTTGTGATATACATTTTGGTGCTTGTAAAATAAAGATTGACATTAGAGCTTCCTGGATTGGATACTCTCCAATTTTATTTAGAGGCTATATAAAAAGCAAACACACACCACATTTCACACACACACACACACACACACACGTGTGTGTGTGTGTGTGTGTGTGTGTGTGTGTAATATTTTTAACCAGAAGAAAAGTAATAAAAATTATTTATTGGAGCATTGTTATTTCTATAAGTGTTGTTATTAGCATCTACTAAGGTCACAGAGAGATAATTTCTTTGGAAGTAATGAGCTACCAAGAAAATTTCTTAATTTTCTTGTGTGGATAGCATAAAATTGGTGAACTTAAAAAAACACAACAAAACATTTTTTGAGTTTACCTACAGTGAGCTTTGACTGCTATTGTTTTGAATCATTTTTTTGTGAAATGGGACAGAAATTAGGATATAATAATGGCAAGAGAGGACACATAATGAAATTGCAATTAAAATCTAGACTGTGTGGAACACATATCACAATCAGTGACATATGTCAGTGGTCCAATTCTCAGGCAATTGAGGAGAATCGGGTCAGAAGGATGCTTCAACTTTTGCTATCATGCATTGAGCATTCCCTAGAGCTGGGCATATTTTAGAGAAGGAAAATGGCAAAGTTGTTTAGGTGCAAGGGGTTTTGGTGTCAGATACCTTTTATTTCCTGTATTATCACCAAGTGATCTTGGGCAAGTTACTTCATCTCTCTCAGACCTAGTTATGTTTTCTCAGATGAAAAGGAAAACAGGGTTGGATGGTTTTAAAGTGTAGATGGGATAAGGCAGCAAAAGTTCTGACCACAATGCGTGGCACCCAGCGCTAGTCAAAAACAGTTATCATTCTACACACCATGTTTGTGTTGCTTCTACTCCCAGCAAAGACAGAGTGACCCATTAAGTGGCTTGATTTGTGATATATATGTCTTTTTAAATTTTTTAAAGATTTATTTATTTTGCAAAGACAGAGACAGAGACAGAGTGGGGAGGAGGGGCCGAGAAAGAGAGAGACAGAATCTGAAGCTGGCTCTAAGCTCTGAGCTGTCAGTACAGAGCTCCATGTGGGGCTTAAACTCATAGACTATAAGATCATGACTTGAGCTGAAGTCAGATGCCCAACTGACTGAGCCACCTAGGTGCCCCTGTGATATATATTTCTTTATTGAATTTAGTTGCATAGCCAGAATTTACGTAATTAAAGGTACTATTCTTGGAAATAATAACTGACATTTATGAGCATTTGCAATGTGCTTGGCATAGTGCTAAGCATGTATCTCTTAATGTGCATAAGCATGTATGTGTGCACATGTACACACAATCTCATTTTATTCTCTCCAGACAACTATGAAGTAGGTACAACTCTATCACTATGTTAAAGAGAGGGAAATGGAGGCCACGGAGCTTCAGTCTCTAGTCCAGCATCTCTCCTTTATTAAGTGATGGGAGTCAGAGGCACATCAAGGTAGTCCCAGAGCTCACATATTTCACACTAGGAAGAAAGCTCTAGACTGAATGTTAAATGGACACAAATACTTCATTGCAATGATGAGTCATAAGAATTGTAGAGCACTGAAAAAGAAGAACCAACAACAGAAAAAAAAAAAACCCAAAATAGAGAAAATGGTGCTTTAGAAAGATCATTTTCAGAGAAGAATGGACAGGAGATATTCTCACCATGTTTAAAATATATTTGCAACAGCCATAATTTAGATTTGTTGAAGCTTTTCTTCTTTGGGGCTCAATTTTCTCAGTTGGAAGTGAGCTTGTTGGAACAAATGAATTCTAAGGTATTTTCTCTGGTTCTAATTTACACTTTTTTCCATGACTTCTAATCAACTACAAATAACATTTCCCACTTCTCCATGTGTCAATCAGAGGGAGGGTCCCATCTAATGTCTGGTCACCTCTTGTTACATTTTAGAGCTCTAAGTTGATAACTGACTCCACTACCTGTCAGTTCGCCAACACATCAAGAAGGGTTTGGTGGCGGTACAGAGGGAAAGAAACTGGGAAACATGATGACCAAGGGGCTCCCTTATTAGCAGTGGAAACAAATATTCACATAATGTTGGCAGAATTCTCTCTCACACACAAGCTCTTCTGTGAATATCTAACCAATAAATCCACATATGTAAACAGAATGTAGTCACATTTTAATATTTTCAGCCTGCAACCTAACTTTTTTCCTTAAATTTTTGTTTTGTGCTACTAGGAAATGAAAGGTGGGCTAAAACAGGGTCATTTAGCCTTATCTGAATGATTAGGTTAAGTCTGTGTCCAGAAGTATGGTCATCATAATCTTGTTTGTTCAGGCAGTCTATTATTTCAGCTTTAACAGCATTCCCAGAAAAGGGGCATTTTGTTTTGCTTGCCCTAGTGGTATGATATGAGATGGAGACACAGCAAGCAATGAACTGTGCGAACATGGTATTTGGAGGAAGCAGCAAGAGGTACCAGGTATTCTGAGTGAGTCATCTGACAGCTAGGTGATGTGGCTGAGTGGATCAAGGATCAGACAGCTGGGATTCCAGGTCTGAGCACCACCTTCAGTAGCACTGATAAGCTACAGTGCCCTGTTCCCAGCATGGTGGTAATTTCTGACATGGGCTATGGAAGTACCACCTGGTATCATGGGTCCCGAAGAGTGAAATGATGTCATGAAAGCACTTTATAAGCAATAAATCCCAGATGTGAAGTAGTTCTGTGGCTAACTTCATTGCACTAGGGCTTAGTTGAAGGCACTCTTACACAATGACAGCAGCATTGCCAAAATAAAATTTGCATTAAAGGAGGGGATAAGTGTTTGCAGAGATTCATGGACATAAAAAACAAAACAAGTAGTCAGGATGTACCAGAATTTAAGTGCTGGAAAGGCTATAATGGTATTTGAGAAGAAAGTTAGCAACGAAGCTAGCTAAGGTCAATTCTGTCTCTACTAAGTTATCTTAACATTTTAATAGCTTGGAACTGTGAAGAATGAGCTGGTTAATGGGATTTTGGAAAATAGAAACTTAGAAAATACAATTACATCAGAAAATGTTTGACATTTCAAATACCTGAAATTTTAAATTCATGCTTAAAACCAGATACTTATCCAAATTGCCATAAATGTTGCTTTATGGTAGAAATAACCCTAGAGAATTCTGGTATCATCTTTGTATCTTGAATGACTGTCTTCAGTACATAAATAAAAGTCAGGTGCATCTCAATGGTGAACATTACTAGTAAAGTACCTCAGATAATATTAATCAAAGTGCCAAAGTAACTTTACAGAAGGGTTTTTTCAGACTCCCCACTGTAGATATTTTGGACCACATACTTCTTTCTCGTGAGGGGCTGCCCTGTGTCTCGTTGGATGTTGGTTAAGCATCTTTGGCCTCTGTTCACTAGATGCCAGTAGCACCTTTCAATTGTGGTAATCAAAAATGTCCCTTGATGTTGCCAAACATCTTCTGAGGAACAAAACTATCCTCAGTTGAGAGCCATTGCTCTGTAGTGATATGAGAGCCTTCATTCAGCTTTCATGACTCAGAATTCCAAAAATTCTGTGGTAAAATTAGTTAGATATATATTAGAGAGGATAAATGCATATATATTTAAGTGTTGTTTTAATAACATATTTCTCATGTTAACACTCTCTCTTCTGGTTTTGTTGTGAAGATTTATAAATCTCTTCATGGTCAGACAATGTGTTCTGGTGGCAGGGATTAGGTTGTGTTTTTAAGAATCTGTGTCTTTTTCTCTTATGACTCTACAGTCTCTTGCATTTTCATCTACCTCTTGTGTTTCATTACTACTCCTCAGATGACTCTCAAAGTAGATGAAATACAGGTGTGCTTGCTTGTTTCTCCAGTCCTTTGAAATGACTATTATTCCCACTTAGCTCATCTTCCCCTTGCATCTGTGCCCCCAGTGTCCTAAAAAAAATTTTTTTTTGTACTAGCTCATCTTCTTCTAGGCATCCAGGCACATCTTTGGGTCAACTTTATCTTTTTCTCTCTTTGCTTCTTCTGCCGGTCAATTAACAATAGGTTGTATTATTTCTAAATCTGCAGTCTCTGTCCAAATTCTTGCTTTCAGCCAACGATCTCTCTGAAATATGCCCTAGCTTTTGTCACTATCTTGGACACTTGTCACAATCATGGACAAATGTCATTATCTTCTTGCCTCCAGTCCTTCTTCAACATGTACATTTTACAGTGTTAGACTGGAATCCATTAAGCAGCCCCCTCCTAAAAAATCCTTTAGCCGTCTAAGGACGAACGACTGATTGACCTACTTCTTTAGCCCTATATATTTTTAATTTTTTAAAAAAATGTTTATTTATTTTAAGAGAGAGAGAGAGGGAGACAGAGAATCCCAAGCAGATTCTACACTGTCAGCGCAGAGCCCAATGTGGGGATCAAGCACACAAACCATGAGATCCTGACCTGAGCCCAAATCAAGAGTCACAGGCTTAACCAACTGAGCCACCCCGGCACCCCCAGCCCTATTTCTTATAAGTGGAGCTAATGATTATTCTCCTTAACTTGTACTTCCTTAGGACTTTATCCGTGAATTTCTTTGAATTCTTTAATTTTCTCTAAACCATTTTTTCTTTTGTATTTTTGATAATTTTGATTTACATATGAGAAAGAAACATAACCCCCCCTTAAAAGTATGAAATATATATATATGGGAATTGGAGAATCTACTTCTACTTAAGTACTTTAAAGTTACTTGAAAGATTATTTTAGAGAACTACAATATGCAGATGGTTATATAATACTTTATATAGAATTCATGCATCCCTGATGTTGATACTGTTTATTTTTCTTCTTGGAATTTAACATAGAGCAGGCCTTCTTTACCTCCTCATCTTATGGTGGGACATGAATATGTATATTTAGTTTCTATATTAAAAAATTGTACATGAATCTTAATCTGCATTTCACTTCAATGGGTATTAAAAATACTTGCTTAGGGAGAGGCTGACTCTACAAAGTTCAAATATGGAGGTAACATAGACAATTAGAGAGAGCCATGATTGTCTAGTGGCACTTACTGCCACAGCCACTGGTTCACTGGAGGGGAGTGAACAGACATTGAACTTGCTGTTTGTCATCAAGAATGCTAATACAGTTCCATGGGAGAAGGCTTTGGCTTGAGCCCAGGTTGGTAGTAAATATAGGCCATTACTAGTTGATGTCTGTTTGATGGTCTGTGTGAAATGAGTC
Source organism: Suricata suricatta (assembly GCF_006229205.1). Taxonomy (NCBI): domain Eukaryota; kingdom Metazoa; phylum Chordata; class Mammalia; order Carnivora; family Herpestidae; genus Suricata; species Suricata suricatta. The sequence continues at coordinate 35,602,410 of NC_043702.1, read as the reverse complement.
GGTGGTCTCAGTCCAGTTATTAGAAGACAGGTGTCTACATCTCAAAACATCATGACAATTGGCACTAATTGTTACCCCTATAGGGAGTCTCAGCAGAGGACTCAGAAGCAGAAGAATCAGTCAGGAGAGAGGAGAAATTAACGTTGTCCTGTCTTTCAAGAGTTTCTTTTCCAACAACAGATGATGGGAAATTCCCGTTTCAGATAAAGAAGTTTTTGTGGATATAAGCAGAAAATAATACTACTAGAAGAAGAATATTTTGAGAAGAACTAGCATTTCCAATATTGAAAGAAATGTCAGCTTTTCGTCTATAATTATTCTCTTATTTCCCTTTTTACTCCCACATCCCTTTATATTTTAGAACTGAACTTTTGGCTGCACTTTGCCTCCTTATCCCAGAGAACATGTTCTGATATGAAAGAACAGCTGCTTGGGTGTCTATTATATTCTTTTATCAGTTCAACCTCAAACTTCTTTGTGCTCCTGTTTTTCTTCCTGGATTTATGATATCTTCATTTTCATGTACATAAAGCATGTTGATTCAATGGCTACCCATTGATGGATTTTCTTCCATGGCATATTTAATTCAGTTGTATTGGGATACAAGTCTCCTACACTCTGCTGTGCTATTTTCTCCAGTCTTCTGAGTTCCTAGACAAGAGGGCCCTTGCTTGGTTCATTTTAGCATCCCCTCCACCCCCAGCCATGCTTGGTACCCTGCAGGACACATATTGGGTGTTCAGAAAGTAAATGCAAGAAAGAAACAATAAGTGAATGAATGAGAGCATTCTTAGCCGTTTGGAGACACATATATTGACATGTAGGAGTGAAGTATGCAGTAAATATGAAAGAGACAGATTTTAAGAGACAGTGTCGTAGGAATTTGTAATTCTATTCTACTTGGTGCCTTTGAAATTCTCACACTTGCATTTTGAATGGTTGCTTAGTGTTCCAATCCATGCAAGCCATCTTACACAATTGCTTTGTAATCGGTATAATTTAGCTTTGTAACAGAGAGCCTGCTCCAATGTATGTTTATAAGGGAAATTTCTGTGTTCTCTGTTAAGTTTATAGTCTCACCACTGCTAAATCCAGTGTTTTTCATTTCATGTGAATTAATAACTTAGTGACTGTGATTTTGATTATCCTAACCATGGAAATTATTTAAGACAAAGAGGAGAGTTTCACAAATATGAAAAACCATGACTATATTTTGGTACTGAAAATATATATGTTAGAACTATTTTATTCATATATATTAGAGCTGGGTAGATGTTCCCAGGTGTTCTTCTTTTTTCAAAATATAATTTATCACAATTTTTTAAAGTACTATTTTAAAATTATAAACCTAAAAATAGCTGTCAAAATGTCTAAAACAGAGAGCTTAATTTGATTCTTATTTTGATTATTCACTTGAATAAATTACTAATGTTTTAAATAGGACTATTAAATGTAGCAAATGGTGAATATAAATTAGTATATGTTGACAAAAATATATGATACAGTACATAGACTGAATAAAATTTTAAAATTCTAAAATTATTTGTTAAGATTTTTTACTAGTGAAACACTTCTCTGCATGTGAATTTTGAGTAGGGGAGTATTTTTCAGAATTTTAGGAGAAAAAAAAAAAGTCCGTCACCTGAATATTGATTAGAAACAAGTGCACAAATATAATAATTTTGTGTTGCAAATTGTAGAGATGTATTTCCTTAGTTCAACATTATACATGTTGGAAAGGGCAAATCAAGATATACACGTTTGTGACATAGGACCGTATACATTTGAAACCAAGGCAAATCAACTCAATGCTGCAATCTTTGATAACAGAGCAAGAAACACAGATGGACCATTGCCCTCCTTCATTCTTTAATTTTATAGGCAATTTAAAATATCTTCAATTACAAGCCGAATGGTGCATCTTGTAAGGCAAGATTCCTACCAAGATTATAGCCTGTGCAGAGTTCACATGAATATTAGTGCTGTGTTAGACAATTCAGATTAGTTTCAAGCAGCAGAAGTTTCTGCTAAGCACTTACCAAAATTATCTTCAGTAAAGCATATGACAGTACAGATCCAACATAGAATTTCTACTAACAAAAATCAGTTTGTCAGCTGATCAATGGGATTCACAATCTAAAGCATCTCAATATGTTATGCTCTCATGCCTCTTGATATCATTCCTAAAAATCTCATTGGATTTATTTCCTTGATGCTCGTTGCAACAGTCTCTAGAAAGCAGAGCTCATAGAATGGTTTTAAATTTCATCCCTCAACTCAGTTTATGGGGCCCCACCTTCAAAGTTTTCACGTTCCCTTAAGACATATTTGTGCTCGCCTTTCTTTTTGATGGAGTTGTAATTAGTCCTGGGGAGCAGTTGTTTCCAATTAACCAAGAGGAAGAAATCACAACTGAAGTTTTATAACAAATCATTAGGCATTCTGATATCAGACCAATATATTATGAATTTCTGTGATATAAATCTGTTATGTATCTTAAAAATAACCCTGCTGATTGTTATTTGTGATCATTCTATTTTTTATTGGAAATTTTTGAAAAGATAAATATCTTGGTTTGAGCTGCCCAGAGGGATAGAATTTCTACCATGAACATACACAGCATTTTGCTGTAACGCATTTATTTCACACAAACAATAAAATGCAAAACACCCATTCTAACACTGTGGCTTGCATTTAATGGTCACAGAATTAATTTATTTTAAGCTAGCATACTTTTATAGGAAGGACATCCAAGTACTCTTAAAAAAACAAAGAAGGTGTTTATTTTAATGGAACAAGTATCTGATTTCACAGCTGATGACTTCATCCTACACTTTTGAATGGTGATGGTGTCTGCCCCTGTTACATGACTTATAAAAGAGGATTTCAATTACAAAAGTTGGGATCCTCAATTTAGAATTAAAATATTTAATTTTTTTACATGTTTCTCTTTCTGTATGACTACTAGTCTCTTGCTGATAATCAGTAAGTATATACAGGTAGTAAAAATATGCTATAACTTATCTTTGGTGATCATAAACTCTTTGTGAAGAAGTAAAATGAAACCTGTTATTTAGCATGAAGTAGCTTTTGATAAGATGCTGCCGAATGTATAAAGATGTTCTCTTCTTCCATCATAGTTAACACACATCTGCAAACAGATGCAAACTGTGTATTCGATATGCAACTTATGTTCAGATCTGAAGGGTGGCTCTTCAGAGTATGAGTTAATCAGAATTTTTTAAAAAATCTACATCTGGAGAGGGAAGCAAGTTAACATTTCCTTGACCTTGGACTTCATCGCTGACTTTTACATTACAGGAAGTTAGCATTGTGTAATGAATTTTATCAGTTAATTTGTATCAGTAGACATGTACTTTTCATGTTCAGATTCCAAGTAAAACTTGAATGGTCTTTGGGTGAAGAGAATGGATGGATTTTGTACCATTTATAGAACACTGTAAGCTAGGTTAAACATCTTATTTGCTACTTGGGTACAAGATTAAAAAGTTTTTTATGGCCCTTATTAAGTGGGGGTCTGTTCATCTGGGGAAGGGGATGAATCGGAGGAAGAGGGAGTGGTCTGTCTACTATTTCTAATGTTTAAAAATATGTGTAGAATATTACCCAGTTTTTCATCAGACAGAGTCTCTCTACACATGCAGCAAAAAAGTTTGCTTGGTGTCTAATCAAGCAATGCTGCTGCTTCAGATTTGAAGGAGAACTCAGAAAGTTAGTTTTTTTAAATTCTTCTTCTTCATTTAAGTATTATTTTTTAATTGCAGCGTATTAAACATAAAATCTGGTACAATCTTTAAAAATAAATAGGACCTAACTATAAATGGGCCCTGTTGTGTTTTTATCTTTGACAAGCAAGTAATTGCTTCTCAAATTTATCAGTTTGTTTATGCAAAAACCATTTACCAAGCCTAGCTCAAAAGCATCAATTTCATCATTATCATCTTATTAATTTAGCCAAGCTATAACACAGCTGATTATTCCTGAGTAATATCCTCTGCAGCACATCATGTGTGGCAAAACCATCTGTACAGTACCTATTTAATAAATAAACCCTCGGCTAAATGTCTCTGTTTATTGAGAACTAATGTTTATAGAAAATATAATGGAACTCAATAAATAACTCAGCTTCATCAACCTGCATATGAATCAGTGCGAAGAACGCTGACATCATCACCTTTCAAGTACCAGAGAAAGCAAAATTACCCAAAAGAGCTATAGAGTCAATATTAAGGCATTAAAACTGCAATGAAGGCATATTAATGCTTAAAACTTCATTGTTGGCAGTGGAATTGGCACAATGGACATATTTTATAACTCTAGGAATACTTAGGCTTTATGGCTGCTCCTTTGTTGACTGCCTTGCACTTAATGTAGTTTTCCACTTTAAATAAAAAAAACCCCTCAAGATCTTTAAAAAAAAAACAAGAAAATTGCTGATTCTAAGCATTCATTTTTAAAATAATGCAAACTGCTGATTCCAATTGTTCAGATTTAAGGAGGAAAAAAGCCAACTTTAACTCCATGCTTCCTGAATTTGCATTAGTAGCAGCTAGATATTCTGAGGCAAAGGCTTGTTTAAAAAGTCACCATTTTTTTTTTTTAAAGAGATCATTCTGAGTGATATCACTAGTACTGGCAATGTGAGAATGATTAAATCGTTTTGTGATGGAAAGCCAAGTCTGCATGTTTTGGGCCATTGTTATTAATCACGTAAATAATATGCATGTTCAAAATTTAAGGGTGCACAATTGTTTAACATGTACATATTGGCTCTCATCATTAGGATATTAACAAAATTTAACTTAGTTGAAGTTTTATGCTAGTAACAAATCAAAATGAAGCAAAGAGATTGTTTTAAAATAGATCAAGAAAACGGGTTCATTTCTTATAACTTGTATTAAAAGTCTGTCCATACTTGGCTTTCCAAAAACAAAGTTTCATTGAAAAGAGAAACAGAACAAAACAAACCATAAATTCATATTTAAGGAATGACCTTTATTGATCATTGTATCCAGGTCTAGTTTTGAGCATCAGTGGGTTCGTTTCCATATTGAATACTCCTTGCCATACAGCTTACAGTTCCCTTCTTCCTGTGCCTGTAGGACTTCAGGATTTTACCAGGGCTCAACCCCAATATAATTTACAAGTGAGGGAGATAGAAGGCACTGGCCTGTGGCTGTGGGCATGTTGGTTCTGTCTCCAGGTCTCCCTTCTACAGCTGCTCATGCAGCACTGAGACCCACCTGGCATCCTCTTTTCCAGGTGAAGACTTGTGTGTTCACACTTTGAAGATGTTTTCTCATGGTCGTAAGACCTTTGTAAAGTTCAAATAGCAAGGGCAGAGAGCTATTGATATCCCTTTCAACTGTCAATCCAAAAGTTGGGTGTGTTTTGTTTTGTTTTGCTGTTGTTGTCCAAACATTTATTTGAGTCTCACAAGAGAAGAAGGCCAAAGTGTGATACCTCAAGAAGGGGTAAGATCCCATGTGTAATCCACAGATGTCAGCTTTCCTTCCTAGATGCGGGTTCCATTATTCTAGATGTACACATTTCTCTCTCTCTCTCTCTTTTTTTTTTAGGTTTCAGTTTATGCAGTGGACTCTGTGGTTTGCACAGAGACTACGCATTCCCTAAACCTAGGAGGGTTAAGGGGTAATCCTAACAGAATCACTGTACCTCCTAAATTAGGCAAATGCCTCAAACAAAATGAATGCCACATCAAAAGAACAGAAAGATAGTGAAATGGTGCCAGTAATTGCCTTGTGGGGTGACCCAGCTTAAACAACTTACAGCTTGCAAACACTGCACCCACACTGCCCAGAAGAATACTTTTGTTCCAGGGTCTAAATTGCAAGCTAGGGAGCCAACAAATCTAAAACCGTTCTGTTTGGGAGCCAGAGCACGCAGTGTGCCTCTGACATATGCCTATAAGTAAAGCTACATCTGGCACATCAGCAGTTTTGAATAGCTTGGGTTTGGTGACCAAAGTCAACTTCCCACGTATTCTGTCACAACCAGGACCAGATCAGCAAAAAGCCTGTTGGATTGGCTAACTAATTATATCTACTTTAAGATGACCTGTGGTTTAAAAGAGCAAAAATAGAGGACTGCCAGCAAACAAGCTGTATCCCATCAAGTGGCTAACACCCAGAAGGCTCCTGAGATTAAGCAAAGTAATTTTTTATCTGTTCTGAATCTGCGTCAGTGTCTAGCCCTCCATTGTGTAATCCATAAAGTCACTTTCATTCCATTTTAAGAAATCAATTTTAGATATTTCTGATGAGGGCTAATGTCAGGCCTTACCATTTTGAGGCAGAAAATCAAAATACCAATTCCAATCATTCACCCTGCGATGGGTAACAATGAGGCTGTGCACAAAAGAGAGGGAGAGTGGGCCTCCAATACAATATGAGTAATTTGGATATTTTTGAATGCACTGGCCAGGCAAAGCTTTTAAACAAATAATCTTGATCTAGTCCTTAGGATCCATTTTTAAAGGAGCAGTGGTATAGCTTATATCTGCTAAGAACCAACATCAAACCTACTAAGCATGACAGACCACAGTTCAAGGCTATAATGCCAAAGCCATGGAGGCAAGGACATACCTTTTCTATAGGCTAGGCATCCTCTCAGAGAAATCCAGGAATTGGAAAATCTGATGTATATCTGTGGGAAATTCTTAGCTTGGTAAAGAAAAACAATTATAAGAGAGGTGACACATTTTTAGCTTTCTTTCCTCTTTACAAGGAATAGAAGAGGTCTGAGATAATATTGCAATAAATACCAATAAGGACATGAAGGTGGCTTCAGTTGGATTATTTTGCCACAGTAAAATATATTTATTTGTTCATTCAGTCATACAGAAATATTTATTAGGTGCCTACATTGTGCTAGGCATTGGGATATAATGGTGAGCACAAGGAAATACTGTCCCAGTTTCATGGAACACATAATCTGGTGAAGAATTGAAAGGTTATGCAAATAAATGCAAAATTCAACCAAGAGAAGGACTATATATAGATATAAGATGGAGGTGGGAGATCATTTCAAACAAAAGAAATAGCCCTTTAAAACACCCACAGTGATAAAGGAATCCATGGTGCATGCAAAGAACCAAAAGGGTAGTGTGGTTAGATAGTAGATAGCAAGAGAAATCTGGTGAAAGATGAACCCAGAGAATTTGGTTGGGTTTGGTCTTCAGAGAAATGTTATGGTCAGTCCATATCATCCATGACTCTATTGCTCATTGTTTGGAGAACTTATTACAGTGTCCCATAGCAGAAAATATTTGCCATCATTTGCTAATAAATTATTATTCATTCCTTGAACTGATATTTTATTAGACACCTATGCCATGCAAGGAATAGGCCTTGGGAATATAGCAGTGATCCACATGAATATAGTCTTTGCTCTCATGGAACTTGCAGTCTATCAGGAAGGATAAACTAAGAATAAATGTGAGTGTACCAAGTGTTATAAAAGGGGAAGCACGGGGTTTATGACTGGAGAGCCATTTTAGGGGCCTGCTTCCTGGAGAAGTGATTTAAATTGCAGTACCAAAGAAGACTACAGTTAAGAATCATAAGATATCCACTATAGACAGTGAGGAAGAAGGTGGCAGGAGGTAAGGTTAAATACAAGGAGAACGTGGGGCTTGAAGCCTCAGTGACTTTCTAGCTGACAGTGAAAACCAGTATGTTTTTGCTCAACCGTGGACAAGGCAGTTACCTTGTAACATCTTTCCTCTGTAGAAATATCCGTGGTTTGTGGAATCTGACTTCTTTGTGAAATCGCTCATCCTCACACACACACAGTGTAGCCTGGGCCACATTTTCACGCTGCACCCCCTGCTGCTGTGCAAGGACCCCGGTTTTTCTTCACCAGGGCTCTGTGGTGGGTAAGGGTGAATAGACCCTTGATGGGCCATCTTTTGTGCTTGTAGCCCAGTTGAAGCAGTGGGATTTTTCCAGGGCAATCTAAACTGGAGGTGTAATAGAGCCAGTGCCCTGCCCCTTCCTTCCCCCTTTGTTCTCATTTTTTCTCCTTTTGAGAAACTCACATGGAAATACATTAACCCTCTTTCTCCCATCACCCTCCCAGGGAAGGAAGGAAAGGAAAACATTGGAAATCCTGGGCTGAAGCAGGCAGAATGGTGGACTGAGCTGAAACGGGACTCTTTATGGTTTATAAATTTCCCAAAGTTTCCAGTTCTCTGTACCCTTCCTATAATAAATTGCTCAGAAGCACTCTGCAATCTCTATCCCTCCTGGATTGCAGCTCTATTTTGTACTGGGGCTCAGACCAAAACAATAGTCATAGGAAGAGGTGTTGGAATAAGTGAAATAATCCTGCAGAATCTTAAGCATTTTACGTATAACATGACTTAGACATCACTATATGATATAGGAGTTTGTCTTATAGTCACATCATCCTTCTAAAGGAAACAATTCTGCATTTTACAAATGGACATGTTTATGGTCTAAGTGTCACACTCTCCTAGGCTTGTATCTTAATATGTTACATCTATAGTTTTTCTTTTTGCTGGTTATATAGAAAGAGATGCTTATATTAAAGCATATATTCAATTAATTATGGCCCAGGAAGTCAAAGCTCTTGAAACAATAGTCTTAAGAAAAAAACCACACATTTTATATAAATTCTTTTACATTCAGGACCTTTTAGTTTCATAAAAGCTATTTACTATTTTAAAAAGTTTTTAGTTTCATGCAACTCTTCATACTGCTAAGAAAAATGGATGGCACTTTTTCTTGCAGAAAGGAGAAAATAAGATTTATAAATATTTTCTGACATTTTTTTGGTAAAATTTACAACATAGTTTAGTCCAAAGAGGCATTTCCTACTTGCTACATTTTAAATTATTTGTGTTTATTTTAACCTCTTTCCTGTAAATCTGTAGACACTCTGGCAAGCCAAATTATAAGTGTCCTGGTGGTTACTGCTCATTAAGAGGGAAGTGGTTTCGATTAGAGGTGGCAGTGTACATGGTGATGGTCTTTGCACAGTGTGGTGAAAGAAGAACTTGTTGGAACTCTAGGGGTCATTATTTAATTGCCCTTTGGTGTCATTTTTGCCTCTTCATTTGCTGATAAGAGTTTCTCTTGATGGTAAAGATTGATTTCTCCTGATGTACTCCTGTACTCTAGTTTGCAAACAAAGAGCTGTATCAGGTGCATTTCATCACCAATATAAGCTAGAATGGGACAATTGTTTAAAGATTTTGCACAGTCATGACAATTCCTATAAAGAAGGTAGCACTTTGTGTCCCTGTGAGTTAATATTCAGATAAAGAAAAGAGCTCCTTAAGTCTTTAATTGTTGTTGCTTTTTAATAGAATCTGAGTAATTTTTATTTCTTTATCTTTCAAGTGTATGAAAAGATTAAGAATGTTCCTACTTATAGGAAAAATCTCACTTTCTTTCTTTGCTTCTTTGGGGACAGGCTGAGTCTAGATTATATAGCTACATCACCATGACAGTTTGATTTTTTTTTTTTTAACATCACTTAGAGAAAGATAATCACCTACTTGGTCAGAATGTCCTCAATGAGATAGTGTATGTACTAACCATAGCTGACTAATAAAGGTGATGTGTCTTTAAATCTTTTGGTCACCTGCTATCTGTTATGTAAAATAGCATTTAACTACAGACCAGTAATGTTTGTGTATGAAATGTGAGAATGTGAAAACTCTTATTGAGTAAATGAACGTTTACAGTAGAATCAAGAAGTCATTGGTGAAATTATAATCCTTATTCCATTAAGTTATCCATTTTTATTAAGCAATTGCTTTGAAATATACTCTGCTTATATTAAGGGAATCTTCAAGTTAATATTAAAATATTCACCAGGTTAGTGATTTTCAAACATATGCCTCCTTTTGATAATATGTATTCTGCGATGCTTAATTTAGTAAGCAGTGGAATTCACAGAGAATACCTACCTACACACATCATTTAAAAAAATCTGTTATACTATAAATATAATACATAGGAGATGGAAAAGTACATAATAAAATAATATGTATGTAATTATAAATGCTCTGACACCACTGTGTTTGCTGATAAAAAACACCCATCAAAATGTGCACATTAAAGGGTACCTGGGTGGCTCAGTCAGTTAAGCAAAATGTGCACATTGCCCTCAAGGTAGTGGGGTCATCCCTCCTGCTATCCCTTCCAGGAATCACAGAATTTCCAGACATGTGAGAGCATACCTGCTTTACTTTTTGCTCTATATCCAATTCTAGACATGGTAACTGGCATGGACTAAGCACTCAGTATTTATACAGTAAATGTTGAATGAGGAAAAAGGAAAAAAAACCCAAATCCAAACCTTCTTCTTCAGGAATTCATCATCTAGTTGGAATGGCAGTTCAGTTCAGTAACACAAAGCAAGGCGTTGGCTTTTCACACATTCCCAGAACTGGGTGCATGGAGTTTGCCTCAGGAATTTAAGGAAGAGGGGACCCACCCTCTGAAGGCAGAACCTAAGGACTGCAGTGGGTCTCAGACATTAGGGCAGTGGTGTATTTACATATTTACACTGGTGTCTGCTCAGCGTGGTGCTGGACCAGGTGCAGAGGAAAGACAGGTTACTAAGGCCCTGTGCTCCCAGAGCTTTTGTTCTAGGGCCTTTCCAACGTCTCTGAGTGTCAGAAGCTCTGGAGTAATGGTTAAATGCCTATTCCCAGGCTCGAACTGGAGTATTCCAATCTGCATTTTAAGCAAGTGTTAGAGATAAATTCTAATGTAATTCATGAGTCTCACTTTAAGAAACATCAGATACGGGTAGGCAAAGAACCCAATATGTTTCTCCTGAGAATTTTCAGCATTTGGAAAATGAATGGCAATCCTTGGGTGAATTTTGAGAATCATTTTGAAAGAAAACTTCTTATAGTTCTTTCATAAATAAGTGAATGTAAAAGATGAGAGAGTATTTTTTAAGACATCATTATAAGACTGATGCTGTTTGTAAAATACTATTGTTTTAACATTCTTGTGACAGTAAAAATAGTCTTGATTATAGGTGGTACAATTCTATCTGGTTTCTTTTGCTGGTATTGCAAATCGAAATGTATGAGGATGAGAATATATTGAGGAGAGAAAGAGTTCTGTTTTGAAAAAAATATATATATATTTTGTGGGGAAAGATCTTTAAATATTTAAAATCACGTATTTTTCTCTTTTGTTTCCTCCTCCCTGCCATCTTTATAAAAGGCATTTTGACTTAAATGGTTATATGAAGCATTATATAATAAAACAAATTAGTTATATCTTTTAATAGCAACCTTAAAAATTGTCTAGAATTATTTTACTAGAATTATTTTTAGGACTTTTTTTATTGCTTTTCAATTTCTTTTTAAAGAAACACTGAAGGATTAACCAAACATGTTTACCATTTTTCTCATTAGGTTAGTATTTTATTTTCATTACCTTGTTTGAAGTTTTATAATTAAAATCATAGTGTCTTTCATGACATATGCCCTTCTAATAGTATACATCTGATACAAATTTAAAAAAATTTTTAATATTTATTTTTGAAGAAGAGAGAGACAGACAGACAGACAGATAGAACATGAGCAGGGCAGGGGGCTGGAAGAGGGAGACACAGAATCCAAAGTAGGCTAAGGTTCCAAGCTGTTAGCACAGAGCCCTATGTGGGGCTGGAACTCATGAGCCTGAGTGGAATCATGACCTGAGTGGAAGCCAGACACTTAACTGACTGAGCCATACAGGTGCATCTGATAACATTTTAAAAATGGAGTAGCTGTCTTGGTTGCAGAGAAGCGTAATTCTCAATATATCAAAGACTAATATGGGTTTTTTGATTTTATATATTGGAACCCGCTTTTTAAAAACATGATGGGTAGAAGCAAAATAAAAGACTTTTCAAGTTTTATTATACCATGTAGCACAAAATAAAGGGGAAAGCGTTAAAATTCTGGTAAATAAAGACCTACAGTTGAGGATAATTGCAGTGCTTCCATAGGGCACTGAGGCCCCCATCCCAACAAAGGCTCCCTGCCACTCCCTCTCCAAACTTCATCCTCATGCAAATGAGTCAATCAACCACAGAATCCTAATTTTGAATCTTAGACCATCAGCCTTTTTCTTATAATTGATTTTATATTCAAATCAATCACAAATTCAAAAATCATCAAAAGCAATCAACTGATAGCTCAATTAGTAGTTCTGTCTGCATGATGCTTAAACAATTGAGTTTATTAATTTTCTCAACTGAATTTTTTCTTTTTTAGCTGGTTTTAGTGCAATAAACACTGAACTTTTTTTTTTAACTGAATTTATATATCCCTGAATATTATAGCTTGCCTTCTTTTAAGACTAATAATTCTTTTAGCACATTTAAACAATGCAAAAACAAATGTTCAGTTTATTGTTTTAAACTTGCAAATGATGGGAAGGTTGACTTTTTATGTTTTGCAATAGTCTCATGAGTTACTAAATCAACTTAAAAGGGAACACTAGGTGGATCTTTATTGGGACACATTTTTTTCAAAAAGTTTTCCAAGGAGAATTTGTATGGGGAAAATCTTTAGCTCAGATGTGTTTATTTTGTAGGTATAAATTTAGCTGGGTAAAGAATTTTCTGAACAATGCCTGATTTTCAATGGGATTTTCTTATTTTATTTTGTATACGAGCACTAAAAATCCCCAGAACAAAATTTGATTTAATTTCCATTTAGACCTTTTCCAAGGAAACTCAGTTATGGATGTGAGCAAAAGGTCGCATAGTGTGAGGGCCTTCCTCTTTCTTATGTATTCTCAGAGTGTGGACAACATTTGAAAAATTGACCCAGTACATGTTGTATCCAAATAGAGAAATCAGTTTTAACATCAACACATGTAGATTTTCACAGACGTTTTGATGTTCACATAATGAGTAAATACTCAAAAAAAAAAAAAAAAAACCCAAGTACAACTACAAGCAGACAGGCACACACAGAGGACAGAACCACAGCAGTTGACAGTGGTATATGGGGCGGACCCAAATGGAACTGTAATCAAGGGGAAATGTGTGAAGGCTACGCGTTCGTGAAATCGACCACCGTTACTCGAGATATGGCAATATGACACAGGCACAAGTCCTCCTGCCTTGTGTTGCACTGAGACTCCAAAAAAGTTTGGCAAGTAGAACCCCAAGTCCTGTCCAGAGAATCCAAAATCATCACCCATGGAGCTTAATTCTGAATTTCCGGCCCAGACAAAACTCCGATTAAATTCAATGAGTGTTTCTCATTTTAGAAAGCTGTGCATGTGCATGCCATGTTCTTTTCTTAGATAAAAACATACCCACAGCTCCTTCCACACAAAATGAAACCAAACACATTTAGAACACATGTAAGCCATTTCTCTATGGGAAAGGCCATTTGTGGTTAACACAGAAAGTATTTATGGTTTCACTGTTAATTGTGGTTTCTTTGTATTAGCCAAAAAAGGTAGCATTTTTCATGGTAGGAGTATTATGAAAGCAATCGCCTTTCTAAAAATATGTTCGAATTTTCTAGGTCATGAGGAAATGACTGGATTTATGATATCTTCTCAACACCAAGCGAGTATATACAACCTACAGTGGTATTTTTAATCTGAATAAAAGTTTCTTTAAAATTGTCATAATTGCTCTTTGGTATATTTCCACAAGTCCAGTCTGTATACTCGACATTATATATAATACTTGTAGCTCAGGTGTGTTTTAGTTTCTTATTCATAATTGTTATCTAGGGACATTAAATTTCATTCTGGATCAGCGCTATTTTTTAAAGTTGTTAATTTCAATTTCTTCTGGAAATTGTTAATTTTGCAAACGTTATGTTATATGTGTTAATTTATTTAATCAATCAGTGGGATTGATTTATTCCTTCCTTCCTTTCTTCTTTCCTTATTTGTTCCCTCCATTTTTTTGAATTAAAACTTGAGGAATCATTACACTGTTGAAATCTTGTAATTATTTCATATTAGAAAAGTATCATTTTAATTTTAAACTGTATTTCGGCCAGGATTCTATAATGGAGTGAGGGAAGTCAAAAGCATAATTAAATACAAAAAGAGCCAGATTAATTTAAATGTACATTTGTGGGGTCTGCATACTGATATTTTTTTAGCAGGCATCTCTACAAGTGTTTTACCATCTGAATGCATCAGATGTATATTATTACTAGGTAGGAAGAGACAATTGTGGTTGTTAAGTCAACAGCTAAAATCCCTAGGAAGATTTACGTATCAAGCATTTTTTCTTAAATATTGGAACTTTTATTATCTATGGGAAATAATATATTTTATAGTTTTCATTATTTCACACTTTATTTATAATTTTAAAGGAAGCAATGATATATAGATATGATTATATTTTATTAAATTCATAAGAAAAAAACAAGTATTTAAACCATATGACCCCAACTGCCTCTTCCTGAGAGTGAGAAACATTCTTTAGGAGAATGCTTAAAGTATAACTTATCAATTTAATCACATATACTTAAGTATAGCTAATGAATGTATGTGAAATTGAATCTAAATGGGCATTTTATGATGTTAAACATAAATACAAAGATCTGTATTTATTCAAAGATCATGTAAAAGGCTATTCACATCAATAAATATTTCTGTGTCCATTGCTAACTATTTGTATAATTCTAGGTTTTAATTTAATAGTTACAAGCATCCAATACATTGGTAAACGTACATTACACCTATAGTGGTATTCAGAACATTTCCTTAAACAGTTTCAAACGTTTTTAGTATATATATTTGTCTCTCGTTTTTATTAGAAATAGAAATTGCAACTGGAGTATATTATTAGATATGAAATTCATTTACTTTGATTTGTTGATATACCATAAAACTTTATGCACCTCAAATAATATTTTAATATATTTTAGATGGTCTATAATATTGAATATCAGTGTAACATGCTTGACATGATATTTTTGTATCCATTTGTATAGCATTTTAAAATATATTGATAACCATGGGATATGTCTTTCATGTCTTCTCGTGATTTTTGTTTTCAAAATCATTAACATTTTAAGACATAATGTTTAAAGAAAGTAGATACTTCTCTATGAAGTCTTTACAAAAAAGAATAAAACCTTAAACCAGAGCTTCATTTTAATAAATGTTATATTTTCCTTTTATGTTACTGACATCAAATGATATCTGATCCCAGATACAGATTTCTTTTGCATAGAAAAATGTAATGTTTCTTTTTACTATTTTCATGTACATTCAAATACTGATATAAAATAACCAAAGAATAAGAACAGACTTTACTAACAGGTTATATTTTCTTTAGGTGTAGGCAATAGGTGGTGATAGTTAAATTCATGCAAAAGTTTTTCATTCCTTGATGTTCACAAATATGTAAAAATAGGCATTCATAGTGTCCGCATATTTCTTAGGCTTTAAAGTCCCATTTTTGCAGCCGAGGTTTCTTACCTTTCTTTCACTGCCGCCTTATTGAGAATCCTCAAACACTACGGCTCTGTTCTTTCCTGGTCATCTGCTTGCGTTGTGCACGTTCGACTGTAGGGGGCACTCCTCAGCTGCTACAGACGCTGTCTTGTGATCATTCCTTTTTGTGGCTCTGAGACGTATTTAATATTCATTATTTTATCAAGGCATTTAGTCTAAAAAGACTTCATAGCTCATCCTTAAGGCACGTATATTCATAATTGAGTAAAAAAAATAATCTCACACAGGTATCAAGGTGGGCATTTGGGTTCCTGAGGGTGTTAATAAAATTTTATAATACTGAATTGTGCCTGGGTAAATAAGTACTTTTTAGAGCTCTATTCTTGTTATTCTTTTCTTCTTGGAGCTCAGGGTGGATTTTATAATACCCAGATTTTTATTACTATACCACGAGTCTTGTCTCTTTGCCTTGAGGACTCCCAGAGAGCAGGGTGTGGAACGATCATGATTTATGTTTGGGAAGAGGAACCACAGAGTTTTTACATAGAATTATGTGCCCTACACTGAGGCTTATAAACAGCTTATCTTTAATGGGAGTGAAATACTGAATTTAGGATTGTGTGTGGCCTTTCTTCCACTCCCTTCCCCGCACTTTTGCGTCCCTTACTTGCCCCGTCCCAAACAGACTACTTGTGTGGCAATCCTAAGATCCATAATGACCTGGGCCTCTCACATGTCTATACCTTCTGGATTCACATCAGCAGCTGGTGCAGCTGCTTCAGGCTTTTTATGGTTCCCCATACTTACTTCACTGAGAGACCAGTAGCATTAACTCCTCTGATTTGTTGGGGACTTATTTTTCTTCCATATTCAGCCTCTTTGTTGCCTCTGGGTGTGCTCACCTCCCTGTCTCCCTGTTCAGGAGTGCGCTCTCCAGGACTCCTGTCTCCTTACTCCTGTCTGAGACCAGGCCCTTCGCGTGGGACTAAGACTCCCTCACTTCCAGACTCTGGCTGCTGCCTAAGCAGTGGCCTTCTCTCCCTGCTGGTCATCAAACTTTTCTTCTCAATGTTGTAATTCCCCCTACCTTTAAAAAGAATCCCTTCCTTCACTCCACTTCTCCAATCTGCAGTCTTTCCTCAGTTTCCTCTAATAGCAAAGTCCCTCAAAGAGTTGTCCTTATTTGATGTCACCAACTCCGGCCCCTCCTTCTCTTCCCTCTCACCACTTGCTCCACTGACTTCACCAGTGACCTCCATGTTGCTACAGCTAATGATCAGGCCTCAGCCCTCATCTTCATTGACACAGAGGCAACATTCCCCACCCTCACCGCCACTGTGGATCATTCCTTCCTACTTAATATTTTTCTTTCATGGAGCTCCTAGCATATAGATTCTCTCCTTGTCCTCCTAAGTCACAAATAGCTCCTTCTCTGCTCCTCTAATAGTTGTGTGTTATCTCCTTGAACTCCAAAAAGGGACTGTCCTCAGGTCCTTCTTCTTCATCTACATACACTCTCTCTAGGCTTATCTCATCTTCTTCAGTAATGGTACCCATCCTCTGAAAAATCCTCCCTTTATATTTTAGCCAGGACCACTCTCCTGAACTCTGACATGTATATTCAACTGTTTTCTCTATTGGGTGTTGCTATTTGGATGTCTACTAGACTCCTTAAACTGATCTCCCTTTCACCCATATATACAACAAACAAACAAATAAATCCACTTCTTCAGTCTTCCATCTTAGGAAAGGGAGTTTTTTTTCAGGATAAAACCTCAGTCTAGATGACAGTCCAAGACACTGTCATCATTCGTCTTGATTATTGTCTCCCTGCTGCCGTCCATTCCAATACATACCTACATCAATCAATACAGCAGTGGTTTAATGTCAGCTCATTTCATTCCTTTCCTCAGAACCCACCAGGGGCTCCCCATCTCACACTAAAAGCCACAGCCCTATTAATGGCCCCCTACCTACCCCCTACCCCTATCTGACTCATGAGAAACCCCTTGGCTTTGTCCCCTACTCTTCTCCCTGGCTCACTTCATGTTAGCCACACATACATCCTTGCACTTGCTTAATGATCCTTATTAAGTCCTTCCTCAGAGGCTCTTCACTTGTGATTACCTCTGTCTGGAGTGCTCTTCTCCCTGGTGTTTTTATGACTCACTCCTTCATGTCCATGAAATCTTTCCCCTAACATTACTTTCACAGGGGGAAGGACTTCCTTGGCTACCCTATTTAAAATAGGAAGCCCAATCTCTTGGACACAGCACTTTGTATCCCTACTTTCTGCCTTTATTATTTTTTTCTGTAGTCATTATCATCATCTGACTACCAGATATTCACTTACCAGTCATCATTACCTTGTCAGTTTGTGTGTTCCAGGGGCAGGTGTTTTGGAAGTTTGTCTGCTGTGGTATCCCCACTGCCTAGAAAGATAGTTGACATGTGGTAGACTCTCAGGAAATTTGCTGAATGAATGAATCATTTTAGTCTATCGTCTGTGAGAGAACCAATGTCCAGATTTGGAATTCAGCCTGGATTTAGATTGAATTCTATCTTTTCTGTTTTAAAACTTGCTTTCTGATTAAAAGGATTTTTCAAAGTGATGCCACTTCATTTTGTGTTGGTATCTTTGGTTATTCTCGTTAATTGACTTGGAACATCTTTTTGTTTTTACATTTAGTAAATATCTGATGCAATAATTTGTTAGACTTTAGGGCTGTTTTGTTTTCCTTTGGAGGAGCCTTTTTAAAATTATTTTTGAATTATTAGGGCTTAGGAAAGTCAAAACGCATGAAGAGAGACTTTCTCACTTTTGGTAAAATGTAAAAAAAATAAAAAACTCCTGATGTGGAAAAACTTTATTGAGCAAAAATTTCTGTAAAAGGTTTCTCGTTCTACAGAATTTGGTAGAAGCAGTTGATTATAAGCCCTTGTCTTTTTTGTTCTCCTTGCCATTCCTTCATACTCCTATGACTTCAAGATTATTGAACCATGTGGGATTATACTTTAAATATTTATCTTACAAGAGGTGACATGTTTAATTCTGCACATCAGAATGGTGTGACTTTACCTAAGTAAGTGCAGAAGAAGGCATACAGAAGGAAACCAGCATTTGCTTTGGTCAAAGATTATTCTAGATGTTTTTCATATTTCAATTTATTTAATCCTTAACACAACCCACTATACAGATAGAAAGTGAAACTTGGAAAGATTGTATAACTTTCCCAAGATCTTAGATCCAGTAATATCCAGTAATATCCAGGGCTTGGATTCAGAGATTTTTCTGTTCTTCAAACTTGTATTCCTTTCAGTGTATGATACTGCCTTGTGTATTATCAGCTTGACATAATTTGCTATAAACTCTGAAGTGCTTTTTAGGTGGTTTTCAGAGAGTAATATGTGTGTATACTAAATTTTGACACTCAACAAGTTTGCATAGCTATGCAAGATAATAATGACTGCCATTTATTGCAGCAGGTCTTTTTCTAATCTTTTGTTAAACATTATTTCTAATGTTTACAGAAACCTGAAAATGATAGTATTGTCATCATCATCATTTTACAGAGATGAAAATTAAAGCTCATAGAAGTAATTTTCCTCATTTTAAAGATGCTGATGCCTGGGCTATTACCTAGGACATTAAATCAGATTTTTAAGTCTTTTACTCCCTCACTTGATTCAAGTATCTTCTCAAATACCATTTTATCAGAAAGGGCCCCTCTAACCAAATTATCTAGATAGTTCTACCTCTAGATAGTGTCCTCTTAGCCTGCTTCATTTTCTTTGAAAACGTATTAACCTCTATGTGTTATGTATTTCCTGATTTGTTTTCTGACTTTCCCAGTCAAAATACAACCCTTGTGAGTTTAGGAACGTTGTTTCTGTATCTACCATGTTTAAATATCAGTCACATCAATGTGAATAGCCATGGAGCTGAAAGTGTAAGTGAAATTGGATTAATCTGGGTGAAATGAATAAAGAGGATGAGGGAAATTTCGAGTAAAAGAGAATAGAAAAGGGAGAACTAAAACAGAATAGGACAGTCATATCAGAAGCATTGAAGAAATATGAGGGTTTTAGATTCTTCTGAAAATGGACCTTGTGAACACAGAAAGGAAGATAGTCTTTTTACTTACATTGATAGGCTTCTAGAAGAAGGCAATATATATTTGTGTCAGAGAAGACTATTAAACTTCTCCGCATGTGTTGCTTAAAAAAGTAAGGTTTCAAAGTAGAGGGGAATTCAGAACCTGAGATACAACTTTGTAATGAAGAGAAAAAGCCTGTTTTGGGGATACTTACAGGAAAAAAGTTTTGGTTGTAGAGATCATCTGAAGGTATACAAGTTCCTAAAGGATTGAAGAGACCTGTAATGTTTCATGCCCAGAAGAAAGAAAATGGAAAAAATGAAAAGACTCAAGAGGAAATTAGGACACAGAGGCACTACGTAACCTGCTTCATATGGCTTGTAAGAGGCAGAGCCAGAATGAGAAACCCTGGCAGAGATTGCTGGGGACCCATACTCTTCCCTATTAGGTGACCTGGTCTTTTCTGACAACATTCTCTTGACACTGAGCTTTTAACTTTTTTGAAATCCTGTTACTTGCACCAATCTTCTGTTTTCGTAGACTGCTGTGGCTTGCCACTGACCTTGCTCAGTTACCGGTAAGCAACTATGTGGCAGGCAGCTTGGATATTTCCTGCCTTGGCTCTCTAGCAATGAGAGCCATCAAGAATTCATGGAAAGGTTAAGTGATCACTATTGCTTAATAATTTGTCAGTGGAGAATCAGAGACCTTGGCAGGGACAACTTCTGTGGAAAATAAGAATTTTAATTCTTATTAATAAGATTAAAAAGAGCTGATAGAAAAAAATGTATGTAGCATGGGAAAGTTTAAAACCCACATCTTTTTTGATAGGGGGAAGTGTAGTATGGGCTCCATGTACCATTCTTTTTTATTTTTAATAGTTTATTGTCAAGTCAAATTGGTTTCCATATAACACCCAGTGCTCT